>NC_092815.1:161388031-161408031 GCF_023375885.2 Dermacentor andersoni | reverse complement strand
CATTCGCATGCACCTTCTAATTCATGCGTATAACGAGAGGTAGCGTTTAGTCTTCATAGAAGACTTCAAAACCATTTCTTCTTGCTTGTGTCGTCTGCTTGTTTGCCTATGAACGAGTGCTCACAAGCATTTGTGCCACTTCATTCGTTTAACAACAAACAAAAGTGCTATCAGTTGAGCAAGATCCCATTTATTGTCCTGCAGTCCGACGCCAGCCCACACCAATGTAGTAAAGTGCTAATGATATACACCGCTGTTAAATGGCACCTAAATCACTCTGAGACTGAAGTCCGGCTAGTGGTCTCTCTGTCTATCTTTAATTTTAAATTCGCTTTATTTACCAAGTAGTTCCGGCTGGGTACCTGCAGCGATATAAACGACTCGACAGGGGCCCAGGTATCCGCTACAAGCAGACGCAACCAAAAGAGAATTTCAGATAGAGAAATCACTGGTAAAAAACAAAGCGAATCGTAATGCAAAATGAACAGTGTATACATCTTCCAAAATTTAAAACATGACAAGAATATTCACTTCAAGGACATGAAAAACAAGAGCAGCGACACGCGCAATCTTGATAAAAATCTTAGCATTAAAATTGTAACTGATCACTCGAAAAATTTTGTGTTAAGAAAAGAAAAATAATGAAAACGAATTTTTGATCTCACAATGATGTCGTAGCTGAGATTTTGTTGAGTTGCACATGTCGCTGGACATATTTAGTATATGTTTAGTATTTAGTATACATATTGGACACATTTAGTTAAACATGTAGTCAGTATATTTATTAAATTTTTAGGGCATGTTTGTATTCTAGCATATGCAGATTCCACGTGGTACGAAAACGGGGTAACTACCACGTGTCTATGTGTATACATAGCGGTATACATGTATACATGTATTTTCCAACTTCGTTGCCCGCCCCACATGCGCTCTCTTACCCTCGCCGCCTACATTTCTGAAGACAATACCCAGCGTCACGTTGGCCATCTTTTCTTGTACGAAAGCGCCACCAACTTCCGTTTTAAAGACTTTGCGCTTCTCGCCTATGTTTTCGCTACCGCATCTGCAGTACTGAAGACGTTACTTTAAGCATAAGTTATTTGAGTGCGCACCACACGCCACAGAGACGGCGAGGAAAAGCGGGCGTTTGGCTGCATAGAAAAGGCGTGATAGCAGAAGACTCGAGAAGGACAAGTGATGTCTCTGCTATTATAGAGCGGCGTGCAATTACCCTGTTGGTATAACGACCGTGGGAAGGTACGGTGCGCATCGGTACGCTTTGCATCGATATTCCAAACCGTATACAAAACTAATAATTGAAACCTAACAAGTGTTATATTTTGAGGCCCCTGACGCATCATCTCATCAAGATAATTCTTATCTCGAAGTTTAGTAACTTCCCGGGGAAAAAGAGACGTGTAGATGTGTTGATACACAGAAACAAACTCGACGATGAATTTCGAAAACTTCGTCGCTCGGTCATAGTTTCTTTGAGGTGTCATCAAGAAAAAAAGAAAGCTTGCGTAATCATGAACCCAGAATTCGGCAAATATACGTTGCAGTGCGAAGGTACTGGCAAAGTTGGCGAAGGAGTCAAGGAAGCCACGGACATAAAAATAGATGTCAGGAGAACTGCGAACTCTCACGATGAATCGCTCATTGAAGATACGTCCACCACGTTCTGTCCTTCTAATGAAAACACGGACAGTTTCAACCGTCAGATGAATACACGTTGCAGCCCACGTCCTTCGTACACGGTCATTTGTAATGGTCAGACAGAAATGGATAAGAAGAAGGGTTAGTCGAATGTACCAAGGATAAATATGTCTTTCGCGGATCGCTTAGAGAGAATCCGTGGAGGAAGTATACGCCATAGATATCAGTGCGCGGATACAGATAAGAACACGGAAAAAGCGGAGAGAATTTTCTATTTTCCACCGTATGGTCGAATACTGGTATGACTGGAACTCATCTCCCAACTTAAACCGGAGCTTTCGTGTTTTTCTACATATTCTGTCCGAAAGCTTTCAGGAAGGACTGTCTATAGATACACGATGTATGCGAATTTCCATTAATTTTTAATGCCGCCAGGGTAAGAAAGTTAGAATATTCAAGGTTGGTTTACTTCCTTTATAGAAACAAAAAAGAAGAAAGTGAAACCTACAGGTTCTTTTTCTACACTAGAGCGGTTATAAAACGCTAGCACTGACACCTCCTGACCCCATAGCCCGACAAACGCCCAAAACAGCTTCTAGTCTCAAGTGAGTGTCCGCCGACCTTTGTATGAAGCTCACTTCATAGCTGTCACTTTTCCATGACGTCATAAAAAAATTAAATAATGGGGTTTTACGTGCCAAAAAAAAAACTTTCTGATCATGAGGCATGCCGTAGTAGAGGACTTCGGAAATTCGGACCACCTGGGGTTCTTTAAGGGGCACCTAAATCTAAGTACACGGGTGTTTTCGCATTTTGCCCCATCGAAATGCGACCTCGGGTTCAGCAGCCCAACACCATAGCAACTGAGCAACCACGTCGGGTCATGACGACATAGCGTCTGTGTGTCTGTGTTTACTTCATCATCTGATGCAGACAGGCATCACCCTATGCGGTGCGATCTCATAACTTCGCAGGCTCACACGCCTTTATGGTCCGCATGAACGATTGCGATGTAATAGCGTTATGGCATGCTAACGTCCGCTGATTATGTATCGACATCACTTTACAACTTTCTTTAAGGCACTTTCTTGATAACTATCACAACAAAAAGTACTGTGGTGCGTTGCACCAGGCCATACAGCAGGCCAATCGCACGCCTTGCACACCTGCCGTCCTGCTAGACATACCTCTATAGAAACGCTAGCTGATATTACAAGGAAATGTTGGGTCTGGGCCAGCCATTTAATGAGTAGGGCAGGTAATCATTTGTCTACTAGAGTTACAGAATGGGTGCCAAGAAAAGAGAAACGCACTAGAGTCCTGCAGAAAAATAGGGGTTGTGATCAAATTAGGAAATTTCCAGCGATAACTTGAAATTAGCCAGCGCAAGGCAGGGGTAATTAAAGATCTCTGGGAGATTCCTTCGTCTTTTGGTGAACATGAAAGGTTATTGATTACGACGATTGTAGTGGTGATGATGATAATGATAGTGACAGAAAAGCAGCACCGCTGCAGTTTCTTTTCAGTGTCCTCAGTGTCCTTTAAAACGAAGTTTCCTTCGCCTCTTCCTGCGTGTTTAGTTCGTTTGTGTCGTTCAGGCTATGAATGTACAATCTCGAGCACACCGGCTTATATAGCATTAATTGTTGCCTGACAAGCAGTGCATGTGAGCGCACATTGGTTCTCCATAGTGAATGAATGAAAACTTTATTTGAATAGTTCGGCGATTCTGACGGGGTGGGGCCATAAGCACCCCAGCCTAGGCGGCGGCCTCGACTGCTTCGCGGAAACGCGCCTTTCGCTTGGACTGCGGCAGCCCAAACCGGTTTGGAGCAGCTGAAAACATTGATAACATCTTGCGAAGTTCTTCACCTTTTTGATCCTCAGTTACCCGTGTACGTTACAACTGATGCCTCGGGATATGGATTAGGTGCTGTACTGCAGCAGAATAACGGAACATCACTGCAGACTGTCGCGTTCGCCTCACGCACTCTTCAACCGCATGAACGGAAGTACTCCGTCGGTGAACGTGAGGCCCTTGCCTGCGTCTGGGCCTGCGAGCACTGGCACGTTTACCTGTGGGGCCGACCTTTCATCTTGCGGACAGACCACGCTGCTTTGGTGACGCTCCTCTCAACGAAAGGCACAGGTCACCGTCCGTTAAGGATTGCGCGCTGGTCATCCCGGTTTCTGTGCTACAACTACACCATGGAATACAGGAAGGGTAGCGAAAACGTCGTGGCTGACGCACTCTCCCGGCTGCCCGTACAGAGTTTCATCCATGATGCACCCGAAGAAGAATTTATATGTCTCTTGTCCCCAGTAGTTACCATGCAAGAGCTTCGAGAAGCAAGTGCCGCCGATCAGGCTATCTCTCAAGTTAAGCAGTTTCACACTACTTCTTGGCCTGACAAGAAATCTTTGTCAAAAGAGCTGCTACCTTACTTTCACGTGCGATCTGAACTCTCTGTTGTTAGCGACATTCTTTGCCGGGGTGACAGGATTGTCGTGCCTTTCGCTTTGACCCGCCGTCTTATGAATCTGGCTCATGAGTCACACCCAGGAATTAGTCGTACCAAATCTCGTCTTAGGGAGTCATATTGGTGGCCGTGCATGGATAATCACATTGAAGAACTTGTACGCACATGTGTAGCCTGCCAGTCATGTGACAAATCAGCACATACATCTGCAGCCCCAATGCAACCCGTCACTCTTCCTGAGAAAGCCTGGGACAAAGTTGCTATCGACATTGTGGGACCTTTCACGCAAGCTCCAACTGACTGTCGATTTGCCATTACGCTTATTGATTACTACAGCAAGTGGCCAGAGGTGACTTTCGTACGCGATGCGACCACGTCTACAGTGACCAAATTCCTACTTGAACTTTTCGCAAGAGAAGGATATCCACGTGGTATCGTATCCGATCATGGACCACAATTTTCTTCAGCGAATTTTGAAGATTTTCTCACAGAGCGCGGAATCACCCATTACAACTCTTCAGTGTATTACCCGCAAGCTAACGGTTTAGTGGAAAGATTTAACAGGGTATTAAAGTCCTATATTCAATTAGCCCTGTTAGAGCGTCGTGAGATAAGAACAGCGATGTTTGATTACCTACAAATATATCGCTGTACGCCTCATGCGACTACTGGTGTTGCACCCGCTATTCTTCTTCATGGACGCCAACCTCGCACCAGACTTGACATTGTGGGATTCCCTGACAAATGTTTCACCAATGACCCTTCAAAAGCAATACAACAGTTGAGAGAGCGCATCAAGAACAAGCAAATAACGTCGAAGCGCTACACCGATCAAAAACGCGGTGCCAAGGAACCCAACTTCGCCGTTGGTGACTACGTGCGGGTCAAATTACCTGCAGTTCATGGGAAGTTATCTTCACAGTTTTCTGCGCCCAAGAAAATTATTGGAAAGCGCGGACCCGCCTCCTACCTCTTGGAAGATGGGCGGGTGTGGAACGCTTCCAAATTAGCGGCCGTTCACCCTGAAGCTATCAGCAGAATGAAATTAGGTACCACGGCTGTCATGAACTGGTCACCGGCATCCGATCACTCAACTAGTGCGGCTGTAAACCATCCGTCACAACCTGGCACATCAGGCGCAGATAATGCACCCCTGAATCCTGAACCACCTGCTGCAGGACACACGCAACAAGCCTCAGGTAATTTGCCAAGATGCGAAGAGCGCGTGAGGAGAAGCGCCCGCAACAAGAAGACACCAAAGAAGCTGCACGACTACATCAGGAAGTAACGGACCCTTTTTTTTTTTTTCACGAGGGGATATGTTATATAAGGCGTCGCTGCCTACCGCAGCGCCATGAGAAGGCGCGCGCTTGGAGCCGCCCAAGGGAGAGGAAAAAGAGAATGGAATAAACACAGAGGATGAGTAATGTCTCCATTCCTGTCGTACTGATTTAATATGCACGATATAACAGAAGGCTCGACGTACCGTCCACTGCGACGCTCCGTGACGAGGTGCAGGTAACGTCCACCTCCACCAGATATGTTACGTAGGAAGACGCAGACGAAAGGCTATGTACAAGTATATTTACAAGAAAATACGCTGCGCTTGGCCAAGAGGCACCAGCCCGCGCTAGCTTCTCATCGTCGTCGTCGTCTTCGCACTGCTCGCCTTTTCGTGATCGCACATATTGTTCCGTAGCAATATCCTAGCGTAACGGGTCTTGGTTAGTATGGACCGTATTCTGCAGCGTTCACACCCATGGGATACTGATACGCTATTCGATAGTGCTGTGAAGCAATTCCTGCCTCGAAAGTCTGCACCTCTGCCGGAAACGTTCGCTGTATATAGGCTTTGTGTGTTCAGTGACTGCATCTGCTCCTTCATAAATATTTTACTGACTAGTTCAAAAATTCAATGCCATGTAAGCTACGCGAGCCAGTAATTTCTGCGCTTTCTCACCGCGCATCCTTAAGATTCTACCGCGACTGAAAAACTATGTGCGACGTATAATACGGTCGGCTACATTCTTCTCCTCTGTAAGCGTACGGACGGAATATGAACAACAAAACTGAAAGCAGCTTCTACTACACCGAAGGCTCTGCCTTATTTTCTTCTTATTTCTTAAGGGGTGTTCAGAGAAAACCTAAGCGGGAGAGCGCAAGAAGCTCTTCGACCTCAACTATACCGTGACAACGCCACCAACGCTCGTCTCATCCTGCAATAATTTAATTTAGAAGCCCTTTCATGGCAGATAATTCAATTGCTTTGGACGCAATAAACAACACATTGCGCGACGTTGCCGCAAGTATCCCGCCTATCCCACCGCAAGTATCCCAAGTGCCCCACCCGAAATTTTTTCGTGCTGTCCATGCACCGCCGACAAAAGCAACCCCCGGTGCCGGAAATTATCCAGGATTTTTTCCGGATCGGCTTTTTCACGCTCGAAAAGCCATTTCACCGCAAAAATTGCATACTTGGGCTGAATTTCGCGGCAACGCCCATGCACCGGGGGTCACATAACGCAAGCAGCCCCACCCGAACACAAAGTTTCAAGGATGTTTTCATGGCGAACGGGCTCGCCGCGGCATTTCGCGGAGGCCGCGGAATCTACACTCTATCATGAAGTTTACGGAGCGCGTGCATATCAATTCCGAAACTTTATGGGTATAAAGTTCTCATAAACTTTTGATGTGAAAGGTGCATTGACATTTCCAAACGTGTGCTTTAGATTTTCAATTGCGGAACATTGTAACTTTAATGCTCCCATAAATATTTGACGCCAAAGGTGCATTGACTTTTCCAAAGTCGCACATCGGGCCATACAACGAGACAAGCCAAATGAACACGCTATCAAACAGGCTAACAAAGCCCGCAGCGAGGCCCATGAGACGAAGCGTTGTGATGGTTCATTCGTGCCGTCATGTCATAAAAAAATATCAAATTTTTTTGTCACATTCGCCAAAGCATCCAGTGAAGACAGTAAAGGCAGCCAAGGCAACTACGTTCTTATTTATTTTTTATACTTCAATTTTTTTGTTCTCGCTCCCCTACCCACGCGCTGCCAGAGCCAGCCAGAGCGCATGCGTTTTTCTCGTGTTGCCCCGACCACCGCGCGGCGCACTTCGGTGCGCGTTCGGTTTTCTCTGGCCGAGTGCATTTTCGCATGGCAGAGCTTTGGACGCTTTCTAGCTAGCAGATGAGAAAAAGAAACAATAGTCGCTAGCCGCCTGCACTGTGGGGACTCGACGGATTGCAGCGCGTTCGCTTGAGCGCAACCTCTCCAGAAAGTCTTGTCTCGCCGGTGTAGGATACCGAGCAGTATGCGCATGGTTCTTGGTGGACCAAGCGTGTCGTGTTTTCTTCGATATTCCTTTAATAGCCATATCAGTTGCCCAAAGTAGGCATTCTATCGTGACCAACATACTTTGCGTTTTTTTTTCATTACGGTGCCCCCGCCCCACAAAAGGAAAAAAGAAGCGTTGTTGCGGTGCAGCGAATTTGTCGCATGGTGAAAGTGCTATTTTGTTACTTCTTTTGCGGAAAGTAATGGGCAAAGGGACGCTTCAGCTGCCGGATACTCTTATTATATTATTGCGATAGCAATTATATGGACACTCTAGGCGCCTTCCTGCCGCCGCCGTCGCCCTGATGTTCCGCATAAAGTCCAAGTGCGATAACATCGTGACCCCGCGCCGCATGCTGCATGTGCGAGTGAAAGCGTGTAGGGGTGGGGGGGGAATAAATTAGCCGACGATAGTGGCTCAGTCTTGTGTGCGCAAGGGAGAAAAGTTAGGAGCAAGCGCGCCGCCTTCCGTCGCGCGCGATGGATGGAATGGGGGCAGCATCTAGGATTCTGTGAATCTGTGATTGCGCAACATGTTTATTTGCCTTGTTTGACGCATTATATACCGTGACTTTTTCTTAGATACGTAGATTTATTGGAGACTTACTTATACGTGTGTTTAAATATCTTGTTGCGAGGTTTTGTGTATACGTGCAGTGAACTTCGTTTCCAGTAGCACTTTTTTGCCCTTTATCAAGCTGTATCTTCGCATTTGTATATTCCATTGCATCTTCGCATTTCTAATGTATGAGGGCGAGTCAAATGAAAGTGAGCCTACCCACCCCGCGCAATTATGGTTCTGTTCATTATCTGCAAGGCCTGCGCGTATCACACAGGCATCTCTCATTTACAAAAGTGACACGCAGGTGTGAGGATAAATGTCCTTTAATGATCTCATACACTGGGTTGAACATGGTTGCGTGCCGTAATGGACTCTCCAGAAGTTGAGCAGCGTGGTGCCGTCCGGTATTTGACAGCTGAAGGTGTTACCCAAAAAGAAATTAGTCGCCGTATGGCTGCCGTGTACATGGAACATTGCATTTCATTGGCTACTGTGAAGCGTTGGAACAAACGGTTCAAAGAAGGACGTGAAATTTGCAAAGACGATCCCAGACCGGGCCAAAGCCATGGTGCAATCACCCCTAACAAAATTGCAAAGGTTGATGAGCTGATGAGACAAGAGCGGAGGATAAGCATCGATGAACTGTCAGAGCGTGTGAACATCAGTCACGGTTTGGTTCACGCCGTAATGCATGAACATCTCGGTTATCGGCTCTTGTGTGCGCAATGGATGCCCAATATTTTGAATCACCGCCAGAATACGGAGAAGATCAGCGCTGCCTTTACTAATCTGATCCGGTATCACAATAAAGGTGACGATTTCTTGTCTGCAATTGTGATCGGACACGAACCATCATGCCACTACTAAGAGCCTGAAACACGACGGCAAAGCTTACAATGGAAACATTCAAATTCACTTTCCCCAAAGAAAGCAAAGGTCGTCATTTCCGCCAGAAAGGTGTTGTTGACTTTTATTTTTCGATCGTCAGGGGCCATTACTGATAGAATTTGCTAAATCTTGAGAGGCTATGAATTGTTTCCCATATTGTGAAACGCCGGATCGGCTGCGTGCCGCAATCAAGAACAAACTACGTGGAAAATTGACGAATGGGGTCATCTTGTTCTACGACAATGCCCGTTCCCACGTCGCTGATGGGGTTAATACAAAACTGGCAAAGTTCAAGCGGGAAACGCTGCAACATCCTCCATACAGCTCAGACCTGTCGCCTTGCGACTTCCACATTTTGGGGCAACCGAAAAAACAGCTCAAGGGAACCAGATTCGTCTCGGACGATGTCGTGAAAGTCAGTTGCAGACGTTTTGAAGCAGCAACCCAAAGAGCTTTATGAGAAGGGAATTGCGCGACTCTTTAGTCAGTGGGACAAATGTCTAAATGCTCATGGGGGCTACTTTTAATTAAAGTACCCCGTTTGTTATATATTCGCATTGGCTCACATTCATTTGACTCGCCCTCCTATATTCTGCAGAATTCCTGCTTTTTATACTTGGTCTCTGTTGCGACTATAATTTCGGTGCAATTACTCACGATACACAACCGGTGACAGCTGCTACTGCGTAATGCATTGGGACAAATGGCAGCGTCATTCGGATTTTTCACTGGCCGTTGTATATGTACAAGAATGTAAACAAGGATCTTGAATGACAAAGTGTCATTAACATATTTGTCCTCAACTTGTTCATTTCATGGCCTTTACATTTTTCATATCAGCGGCATGCACTGCTTTGCTGGCTTCGAACTGATGTAGTTCTAAAGTTCGTGTGATATTTTCTTTACTTATTAAATAGACAAAATACATGCAAGCATTGACATCAGTTATGTTGGGTACAATTTTTGGCACATACGAGTATACTTATTAATGAAAAAATACATATTTTACTTGTATTGACAGTGCGTAGCGTTCAACAACTCGTTTGCAGCATCTTTGGCAATGGCAAAGCAGTTATTATTCGTGTATTTGGTCCCTAGGCAAATTGTTTAAGAGGAAGCTTTAGCTCGGGCCCAACTCCGACGCGCCCTATTCAGATACATGTAAAACGCAGAAACGGTTTTCTGAGATAACTCCTGAATCGCTTTTCATGAAATTTGTTGCATTTGAGAGAGTATGTGAAATTCTAGTGTCTGTTGGAAGCGGAATTTCGATTTAGGGCCTTAACTTTGTTTAAAATATTGTTACGTAAAATATTGTTAGCCGCAATACGCCGCAGTTGGCCAAGAGGCAACAGCCCGCGCTAGCCTCCAATCGTCGTCGTCGTCTTCTGACTGCTCGGCTCTTCGTCATTGGAAATACTATCCCGTAGCAATATATTGAAAAATTCGAAAGTTCGAAAAACATAGAAGCACGAAGTTTAAATATTAATAGCTCTGCATCACGAACAGATATCGCGGTTCTGTAAACGGCATCCATTACACCATTCAAAGCGGACAAATTCGACATGTCAATTTGCATCTTACGTGAATTGGTTATGTTATGTACAAGGGTTCTGCAAAAGCCGTATTTCCATAATACTTAATTTTTTGAGACTCATGTGTAACATATCAATTTTGTTCGCTGTAGATGTACTATTATGTGCAATTCACAGAATTGTGATATCAATTTTCATTGCTGATTTACAGAGTTGTAAACTTAATTGTATCAATTTTTGAAAATTTTAGATTTTTGCCACTTCTCAATAAAATATTGACGACCTAAATCGAAAATGCGAAACAAATAGTCACTAGAATTTAAGTTTTTCTTTTAAATGCGACAAACATCGTCAAATTTGGTGCAGTGGTTGCCGAGAAAAACGAATTCTCCTTCTACATGCATTTAGATAGGAGCATCCGACCTGATGTTTCCTCTAAGGAGGAGGTCCACCTGCAACGTGAGCCCCCCCCCCGAACGAAATTTCTGGCTACGCCACTGCCACATTTAATCTTTTTTCTTTTTTTGATAGAGATGGGGCACCTCTTCGCCGATACCTTCTCGGACGGACGACATAACCAGGTTTCGCAGATGCAGACAGTGGATCTCCATCACCAGTCGCATAGGGCGGCATACTCACTCATGAATACGCTCACTCACACTCACTTCAAAGACGCGAGCGTGAGTTTGAGTGAGCAATGATACGTGTGCATGTGGGTATGAGCGTGAAAGAGCACCTGAGAATGGCCTAGGCGATAGTGTTAGCGGCGATGAGCCAATGCTGTGTTAGTATACAGAGTGTTTCAGCGAACACTTAAAAAATTATTAAAGGTTGCCTTTGGCAGATAGCACAATTCTAGTTCATGAGGTGGTCTACTCGAAGCGGCGGACACTAGTTGCAAAGAAAAAATGAAACGCGAAATTGACTAATTAAAAAAATACATTAATTAAATTTTTACCTATTTACTTTATGGCCAATATAGCAATTTACAAGTTTCAGCCGTGCATTTCACAAGGCCCAATGCATCGGCGTTCCAGTTACTTTTGTGCTTTAATGCAGAAAACGGCGTTTTCTCAAGAAAGTATCTGGAACGCCAATGCATTTCTCCGCAAAGTTCGGGAATTATTATCTCGAAACTGGTGTCATCCTTAGAATTCGTTCCAAGTGGATCCGCCTTGTAAACTCCGTGGCTAGAATTTGCAAATTGCAATATGGACCGTAAGGTACTTAGTTAAATAGTTAATTATTGATATTATGTTAATTAGTCCATTATGAACTTCGATTTTTCGTGCAAGTTGTGTCCGCCTCTTCAAATGGACCAACTCATGAACTAGAATTGTGCTTTCTGCCACAGGCAACCTTTAAAAATTTGTGAAAGTGTTCGCTGAAACACGCGGTAGGCCAAAAACGTTGTACGCGACGATGCATAGCGTTGACGTTTCCGACTTCACGTCAGCATTGATGGCAGCAGTGAGAGGAAGAAAGGACAAACACACGGAGCTACACGAACCTTAAAGTAGGAGGCGATCAGTTCGAAAGTTCTCTATCATATTGCTATGGAACAGTGTTTACAACGACGAAGAGGCGAGAAGTGAGAAAACGACGGGCTCTCCCTACCAGTTGCACCACTGACGTCGTGGACTTTCTCTTGCGTGACATTACCTTACTTCATGGCGCCCCGCGACAGCCGCTTACTGACCGTGGTCGTAACCTACTCTCGAAAGTTACCGCCTGTAGAGGGCGCTACGTGCCATGCGTTCTATATATGTGGTTGTGGAATGAAGGTGTGGGCATTCGTTCAGTCAAGGCGTCGCCGAGTCACTTGTGTAGACGCGGCTAGCGTCCGTCAGCACCCCACGTCGTACATGGTGTCAGAAGTGGTCGCCGTTCGCTCTCTCTAAAGGCGAACAAGCCGGACGCTGTGTTTGCCGGGGTACCTGGGCTCCAACAGCCATCGAGCTTCGACTTCGCCGACCCAAGTGCATGGTCTACCTGGATTGAGCAGTTCGAGGACTATGCCTACGCTACAGGATTGCACCAAGCTACAGACGAGGTTCGGGTACGAACGCTTCTTTATTGCATGGGTGTTCAAGGTCGACGCGTTCTGGCATCTTTCAACTTGTCAGCCGAAGAAGTTCAGTCGTACAGCGTTGTTAAAAGCAAGTTCACCTCGTATTTCGTGCACCCGAAACGAAGTTCACGAGAGTTATCGTTTTCACAAGCGGACGCAGCAAGAAGACGAGAGCGTCGATGCCTTTTATTCCGCGTTGCGAAACATGGTAAAAAGATGCAACTACGGCTCAGCGTCCATTGAGGACAGGCTTGTTCGAGACCGATTTATTGTTGGTCTGCTGGAGAGCAGGTTATCGGAACAACTCTGCCGTTATTCTGACTTGACGCTCGATAAAACGCTTCTGCATGCACGGCTGCACGAAGATGCGGAACGAGAAAAACGTGAACAAGAAAGCCAGTTATCTGGGCCAGTCGCCGTTGATGTAGCAAAACACAGGCCAACGAGAAGGCCGTCACGTAATCAAGCGTCGGCAGCAAGAGAAACGCTCCTCGTCGGCGCGCACACATCGTGTCACTTCTGCGGACGAGATGAGCATCAGCGGAAATTTTGTCCTGCCAACAAAGCTGTTTGCAAGTTTTGCAAAAAGAAAGGACGCTTCGAAGCAGTTTGCTTAGCCAAACAGCACTCGCAAAGCCGACAGTCACATGCCATCGAGATGCATGCTGTCAAAAGCAGTCATGATGCAAAGGCTAAGTTTGTTTGGGTCCACGTGAATGGAGTCCCACTCAAATTCAAGGTCGACTCAGGAGCGGAAGTTACCGTCGTTCCAAGCACTTTTTCAGGAGTACCGTCGCGAGTCGAAAAACCGGAGGGTCTCCTCACCGGTCCAGGAAATTGCCCTTTGAAAGTAACAGGCCAATTTACAGCTACGTTGGAGTGGAAGAGCCGCACCTGTGTACAGTCAGTGTACGTCATGCCTTCGCAGTCTACACCTCTACTAGGCTACCCTGCTATCCTCGCATTGGGAGTCGTGAAGTTCATCGACGCCGCACAGCGACCTGAAAAGCAAGCTAGCTCTGCAAGCGACGCAACCCTTGGCCAGGACATCTTCGAAGGTCTTGGTACTGTAGAGGAGGAGTACACTATTCGACTCAAGCCAAATGCCAGGCCCTTTGCTCTCAGTGTAGCTCGCTGAATTCCCATTCCTCTGTACAACCAGGTAAAGGAGGAGCTGGACCAGATGGAAAAACAAGGTGTCATCAGGCGCATTACGGAGCCGACGCCATGGTGTGCCGGTCTGGTCGCAGTATCGAAGGCATCAGGCGGAATCCGAATATGTGTGGACTTAACGAAGCTCAACAAAGAAGTTCTCCGTGAAAAGCATGTGCTTCCAACGGTCGAATGGGTACTCGGGCAACTGGGCGACGCTAAAGTGTTCTCAAAGCTCGACGCGACAGCAGGATTTCACCAAGTGCGATTGTCCCGAGAATGCCAAGAGTACACCACATTCATCACGCCATTTGGACGCTACTGCTACTGTCGTCTACCTTTTGGCTTGGCTTCAGCACCGGAATATTTTCAGAGAGAAATGGCTCGAATTCTGGAGGGGCAACCGAACGTCGTCAACATGATAGATGACATTCTGGTTTTTGGCAAAGATCGAGAAGAGCACGACAAGCAACTTGTGGAGGTTCTTGAACGTCTAAAGACAGCCGGAGTAAAACTCAACAAGTCAAAAAGCTGCTTCCGTCAAGACAAAGTAGAGTTTCTGGGTGTGGTGATCGACGCCAACGGTATCTCGCCAAGTCCCAGCAAACTCGAAGCACTGCGCAACTTGGAGCCACCTAAGGACGTCGCCGGGGTTAGGCGATTCCTCGGCATGGCTAATCATATTGGTCGCTTCCTGCCCAACCTTTCGCAAGCAACCGCCCCTATTCGAGCCTTGCTAGGTGAGAAAAATGCATGGCAATGGGGACCGCTTCAAGAGACCGCTTTTAATCAGATAAAAGCGATGCTCACCTCAGACCTGTGCGTCGCTAAGTATCATCCCGGTCGTAATACCATTGTCTCATGCGACGCGAGCTCATTTGGATTGGGCACGGTTGTTCTGCAGGAACAACCATCAGGCGAGCGACGCGCGGTAGCGTTCGCTTCTAGGTCGCTTACTGAAGCGGAACAGCGCTACAGCCAAACAGAGAAAGAAGCGCTGGCGGTAGCATGGCAGTGTACCGTTTTGACCAATATGTGCGTGACCTAAACTTCACGGTAGAAACTGATCACCAGCCGCTGGTAACACTACTTGGAAAAGCTGACTTGGACACGATGCCCCCACGTATTCAAAGGTTTCGCAACAAACTTATGTGCTACCAGTTTAGCGTGGTCTACGTTCCTGGCAAACAGCTAGCCACTGCGGGTACTCTTTCAAGGGATCCGGATGAGAAGCCGTCGATCAGTATGGTGGATGGTGGTAGAGGAGTTTGTTGAATTTCAAGTTGCTACTGTCACAGACACGAAGCTGGTTACTGTAGATGAGGTTCGCAGGCACCAAGAACTGGACTGGGAATGCAATCAGCTCGTCAAATACTGCACTCAAGGCTGGCCTCGTCGGGACAGGCTTCCGGAGCACCTCAAGAAGTACTGGAGCCATCGAGGCGATCTCTCTCTGTGCAACGGCATCCTGCTAAAAGGTAATCGCTTTGTCATCCCAGCTTTGCTGCAAAAGGATACACTCGAACTTATCTATGAAGGCCACCAGGGAATTAACCGATGCCGACTAAGGGCGAAGGATTCCGTGTGGTGGTATGGACTTTCGCAGCAAATACGTAATAGAGTCACTCGCTGCAGACAGTGTGCAGTCACAAGAGCGCAAAGAAGAGAGCCTTTGGTCGTAACGAAGACTCCAGAACAACCGTGGCAAGAAGTAGGAATGGACTTGTTTAGTTACAAGGGACGCAACTATCTACTAGTAGTTGATTATCGCTCTCGATACCCTGAAGTCATCTACATGCGAAGCACGAACTCTGAGGCGGTCATCAATGCAGTCAAAATCGTTTTTGCTCGTTTTGGCATTCCCGCCGTAGTACTAAGTGATAATGGACCGCAATTTGCTTCACGAGCCTTTGCAGCTTTTGCGAAGTACTATGGCTTCCAACACATCACCTCAAGTCCAAACTACCCGCAATCAAATGGGGAAGTGGAAAGGATGGTGCGTACGATCAAAGAGCTGTTTGCGAAAGCAGACGATCCTTTTTTGGCTCTTCTGTCGTACAGAGACACTGCAGGCGTCACAGGGTTCAGCCCAGCGCAGCTATATATGTTGGGTCGCAGCTTGCGAACCAGGCTTCCCAAGACAGCAGACCGCCTGGAACCAAAGTGGCCTGCGCCAGACGATGTGAAGTGCCAAGACGAAGAGGTAAGAGGGCGGCAGAAGAGAGACTTCGATCGCCGTCATGCCGCGACCATACTTCCTCCGCTGCAGCCGGGAGATACGGTGTGGGTTCGAGACATCAAGGATACGGCATCTGTTCTCAGCCCAGCCTCCAAGCCGCGCTCGTACGTCGTCGAAACACCCAACGCGGTGCTTGTGCGTAATAGGATACATCTAGTGCCCTATTCAGACACAACGATGAGCCAGCTCAACGAGCCAGCTCGAAGTGAAAACCGTGAGGAGCACGAAGAGCAGACCACGGCAACAGACGCCACGGCAACAGCAACACCACAAGTCTCCAAAGATTGTAGAGTGAGGGTCACCAGGTTTGGTCGTAGAGTCAAGACTCCGAAAAGATTTGACTTCTGAAATGTTCGGTGTTTCTTGTGTGCGTATCTCGGGGGAGAGACGTAGAGGGCGCTACGCGCCATGCGTTCTATATATGTGGTTGTGCAATAAAGGTGTGGGCATTCGTTCGGTCAAGGCGGCTCCGAGTCACTTGTGCAGACGCGGCTAGCGTCCGTCAGCACCCCACGTCGTACAGGAACGCACGTCGACATTGTGCGTTGCTGCTCCACTCAACACAAGCTGACTACCTCACACCATTTTCAAACCAATGGCCTGACAGAGTGGTTAAACCGCTCTCTTACAGATATGCTCTCCAAGTACGTTTCCAAGGACCACCACGACTGGGACATTGCCCTTCCTTACGTCACATTTGCGTACAATTGTTCCCGACACGACACCGCCGGATTTTCTCCATTTTATCTACTGTACGATCGCGAACCGACCTTGCCCCTTGACACGGCACTTCCTCCTGCAGCGATCTCAACAAGCGGGTATGCGCGCGACGCCATCGCCCTCGCCGACCATGCACGCCAGCTTGCCCGTGCTCAACTGACGGCCTCGCAAACTACTCAGCAGTGTCAGTACAACGCCCGCCACCATGACGTACAGTTTTCGCCTGGTGCGCTCGTGCTCCTGTGGTCACCCAATCGTCACGTCGGATTTTCAGAAAAGCTCCTTTCGCGATACACAGGGCCCTACCGCGTGCTGCGCCAGGTGACGCCTGTGACGTACGAAATTGCTCCTGTGAGTTCAACCTCGTTCTCTACTCTGGCTTCTACTGATGTCGCCCACGTAAGTAGGCGACACTGCTACACTGCTACACTGCTACTACTACTGCTTCCGAGTCCGACCTTTAGCCGCTCCGGGACGGTGCTTTTGCCGCCGGGTATAGTGCTACGGAACAGTGTTTACAATGACGAAGAGGCAAGCAGTGAGAAGACGACGACGACGATTAGAGGCTTGCGCCGGCTGTTGCCTCTTGGCCAAGTGCGGCGAATTCCCTTGTAAGTATACTTGTACATAGCTTTTTGTCTGCGTCTTCCTACGTAACAATATAATAAATGTTAGGTTGTAGTAGGCAGGGAGCAGCTGGAGAAATGAGAGCAGGACAAACATTTATACCGGAGATAACACTGGTCTATTCCTGAAGCCATGCGGAAGGCTTCCTAGCGTTTAAAGTCGGAGATTCGCTATGGATGAGTGTCTGGATTGAACAGCTGTCGCCCTGCTGCATCACGTGCAATAAGCAACGTGGCGCCGTTTGCCGCATTCCTCCGAAATGAAAATTTGTCAATTTCGCTTGCTAATGTAAACCAGCCCGTTTTGATACTAGCGTTCGCGTCGTTCATTTTGTGTAGATGACTGTCTGTATCTGCCGTTTCCCGTGCAACGCGAAACAATCATGGCACTTTTATACAGCAACTATACTAGCGGTGCAGCTAGGTGAATAAGCCCCTTTCCTCCGACATTCTCCTAGTTCCAGCCGCGAAACAGGAGAACAAAGAATGTGACGCCCTAGTAGGCACCATCGCGAAGCGTTATTCACTGACGCATTGCTATAAACAGTTTGCCTGCAGCACGAGCAGTGCCATGCCGACGCGAATTTGTGAGCACCAAGCACTTCCTGTTCAAGCCATCGTACATTAAGTGTAGTCCACGGCATTTTTTTCCCTAAGTGCCGCTGCAGAGACTTGCCACATAGCGTTTCAAGCACGAACGTAATAGTCTCCTAAATGGCGCCATTACTTCCACAAGCCTAGCTTTTTAGCCGTGGGATAATGCGTCGTGCTTGTTTTTTCCGTTTTTTCATCTCGCGCGTTTTTGCATCCGGCATTAGTTTAGCTAATTTAGGCCACAGCAGCTCGTTTACAGAACTTTGATGGCCGACCTACGTGTATTAGCAGTTTTGTAGAAATGATTCTCCTGTTTCACAACAGTATTTCCGTCTACCACAGCTAAAGCGATCCTTGATTTTTTGTGTTTTGGTCAAGCAAAGATTCTTACAAAAACGTTGGTGGGCCGTTTTTATTCAAAGCGGGAACGCAGTCCATATTACAGCAGCTCGTGCAATGTATATCCTATATACACGCTCTCCTTATGAAATAATAAATTGCGTTTGGATGAAACAGTTCATAGCTTTGGACAAAGCGTGCGAAAGTTTAACCAGATAATTTGCAAACTATACTCTATTGATGACACTATGTCGGCACGTAGAAAGAGCGCCTGGGGACACATATCTTATTACAACCAGAAATAAAATGCTATGTTGCCTACTTACCGTGCTTGATGGTTGTTTTCCAGGGTATGGAAAAAAAACAGCATTAGATCTCAACACGTGCAGATTCTTTTTTCTTTCAGACATTTATTGTTTGGACCTTCATAAAGCCAGCTTATTATGCAATTTGGTAGCAGTGCCCAACTTACTGCTGCATCACTACATCTGGTGACGTGCTATCTTTACGTTTCTGTTATTCTTACAAAACATGAAATTTGCTTGATAACGCTCGTGACCAACTGCATGGCTCTCAGCGCTGAAGGTTATGGGAAATCCCCGTTTATGTTACTGTTATCTCGTGAGTAAATTCGAGAGATTGAATCAAACTTCAGATTCTGGGGTTTTACGTGCCAAAACCACTTTCTGATTATGAGGCACGCCGTAGTGGAGGACTCCGGGAATTTCGACCACCTGGGGTTCTTTAACGTGCACCTAAATATAAGTACACGGGTGTTTTCGCATTTCGCCCCCACCGAAATGCGGCCGCCGTGGCCGGGATTGAATCAAACTTCAGATAAACGCTCCTCAAACGAGTTAGGCCAATTTCAACTCCACAAAACTTCACGCGGTTATTTTGAAGGGTTATTCCTCCGATGTATCTGAGAAATTTGTGTGGCGTCGGCGAGCAGCTAAAAATTTTCTTAGTGGATGACAAAATATGACTTCACCTGAGTAAATATAGCACGCTCGTAATCAGGGTTCTTAGTGCGCTCACAGTTTACGTTATATGCTGGAAGTTAGCGTTCATAAAAAAAAAAAGAGCTTCATACCTTTATCGATAAAGAACTAGCAAGCATTGAGAAAGTATGCTGCCTAGAGTACTGAGATAGATTACAAAGAAGCCTTACCTGCCAACTTGGGCCACTGAGTTAGTGGCAATCTGTGCACGCGTACCGCTCTTCAACGAACCACTTTTAGGCCTGCGTGGATAACTGTAGATGCGACACAGCGTAGGTGCGGCTCTTCGAAGAAAATCTTCGACGCCTACTTGGAGTACTGGGTATGTGCCACTCGATATGTGCTCGTCTCCAATGAACCCCTTTGCTGCCAACTTGGGTCGCTGCGAATGTGCCATGTGGTGTAGGCCGCTCTTCATAATGAAAGTCTTTGACGCCAACTTGGGTAGCTAGGTAAGTGCTACTGGAAATGCGCCGGTCACCTGGGTATATGCGAGAAGGTGTGTGCCGCTTTTCAGTGAACGTGTTTGACGTCAGCTACGTGATTCCAGTGACGTACGCGTCACCGGAATTGTGACGCTCTACAATGACGACAAAGATCCCTTAAATTTGTCCGTTGTTGAGCCGATGCGAACTACGTCAGAAGTGTTTCTATGCAACAGGCACCAAACGCATTAGCAGGTGGCGCCACAAATAGGCTGCTCTTCAAAGAACCTCTCGTCAACTGGGGTCACTGAGTATGTGTTGTGCGGTAACCGAGGGAACACTTCTCAGCGTTCGCAGCCACTGGCGCG
>NC_092815.1:161303031-161383031 GCF_023375885.2 Dermacentor andersoni | reverse complement strand
ACATATGTTCATGTTTACACAGAAAAAAATGGGGTTTTACGTGCCAAAACCACTTTCTGATTATGAGGCACGCCGTAGTGGAGGACTCCGGAAATTTCGACCACCTGGGGTTCTTTAACGTGCACCTAAATCTAAGTACACGGGTGTTTTCGCATTTCGCCCCCATCGAAATGCGGCCGCCGTGGCCGGGATTCGATCCCGCGACCTCGTGCTCAGCAGCCTAACACCATAGCCACTGAGCAACCGCGCCGGGTGATGTTTACGCAGACGGCTCCGCGTCACCTAAGGCATCGACAGCAGCTGTGGTGATACCAGCCCAACAGATGACTCGAGCTTTCATACTAGACCATAATTCAACATCAACCGCTGCAGAGCTTGTGGCTATTCGGGAAGCGATTCGCCACATCTGCGGGGAAAGACCTCGAGAGTGGTGGATTTTCACGGACTCAAAACCCGCGCTGCAAATTTTGAGATGCTTCCTGCGCCACACCGCATATCAGGTTCTGGCCCTGCAGATCACCGAGCTACTTTCATACGCTCAAGAAAAACACCACCGCATAGTGTTCCAATGGATCCCGGGACACTGTGGGCTCAACGGTAATGAGATGGCCGATGCTGCAGCAAGGCGCGCCCTCAGCAATGGCCTGCGAACTGTAGTGCCATTCTCCAGACCGGACATCACATGCCTCCTGTCGGAATTAATGAGGAGTGCGACGAGAAGATACTGGGCCCAGCCACACGCTCGTCACGTCCGCCTTAAAAGCCTGGATCCCGATATGAAATTTCCTATTCTGCGTGGAATACCACGCCCTCATACATGCCTGATACACAGACTGCGATTAGGCGTCGCCTTCACGCGCAAATATTTGCACATTATTGGACGGACAGACTCCCCGGACTGTTCCGTGTGTGGCGCTGTAGAGACTATAGAACATGTGCTCGTGGTGTGCCCTGAGTATGCGCGAGAAAGACTGATATTGGCAGATACATTGAGACATTTACACAATGGACCACTGTCGGAGGACCTCTTGCTAGGCGCGTGGCCACAGAGTTGGCAGACGACAGAGACAATGCGTGCACTTTCACGTTTCCTAGGTGACACGGGCCTGGACTCACGCCTGTGATACCAGTTGTGTGATGTGTCTGTCACCTCGTTCCTCCCATTATCATCCCCCATTGTGACCCTTTTTCTTCCCCTCTTCCCCTTCCCTTACGTAGAGTAGCAGGCCAGATGCTCCATTATCCGGCCGACCTCTCTACATTTCTAATCATTAAAATACTTCTTCTCTTCCTCGCGGGATTTCTTAACGGTGCATAAAAAATTATGCGCCGCATAAAAACTATGACGAATAACGAGGAAGTTATCATTCGCATGCACCTTCTAATTCATGCGTATAACGAGAGGTAGCGTTTAGTCTTCATAGAAGACTTCAAAACCATTTCTTCTTGCTTGTGTCGTCTGCTTGTTTGCCTATGAACGAGTGCTCACAAGCATTTGTGCCACTTCATTCGTTTAACAACAAACAAAAGTGCTATCAGTTGAGCAAGATCCCATTTATTGTCCTGCAGTCCGACGCCAGCCCACACCAATGTAGTAAAGTGCTAATGATATACACCGCTGTTAAATGGCACCTAAATCACTCTGAGACTGAAGTCCGGCTAGTGGTCTCTCTGTCTATCTTTAATTTTAAATTCGCTTTATTTACCAAGTAGTTCCGGCTGGGTACCTGCAGCGATATAAACGACTCGACAGGGGCCCAGGTATCCGCTACAAGCAGACGCAACCGAAAGAGAATTTCAGATAGAGAAATCACTGGTAAAAAACAAAGCGAATCGTAATGCAAAATGAACAGTGTATACATCTTCCAAAATTTAAAACATGACAAGAATATTCACTTCAAGGACATGAAAAACAAGAGCAGCGACACGCGCAATCTTGATAAAAATCTTAGCATTAAAATTGTAACTGATCACTCGAAAAATTTTGTGTTAAGAAAAGAAAAATAATGAAAACGAATTTTTGATCTCACAATGATGTCGTAGCTGAGATTTTGTTGAGTTGCACATGTCGCTGGACATATTTAGTATATGTTTAGTATTTAGTATACATATTGGACACATTTAGTTAAACATGTAGTCAGTATATTTATTAAATTTTTAGGGCATGTTTGTATTCTAGCATATGCAGATTCCACGTGGTACGAAAACGGGGTAACTACCACGTGTCTATGTGTATACATAGCGGTATACATGTATACATGTATTTTCCAACTTCGTTGCCCGCCCCACATGCGCTCTCTTACCCTCGCCGCCTACATTTCTGAAGACAATACCCAGCGTCACGTTGGCCATCTTTTCTTGTACGAAAGCGCCACCAACTTCCGTTTTAAAGACTTTGCGCTTCTCGCCTATGTTTTCGCTACCGCATCTGCAGTACTGAAGACGTTACTTTAAGCATAAGTTATTTGAGTGCGCACCACACGCCACAGAGACGGCGAGGAAAAGCGGGCGTTTGGCTGCATAGAAAAGGCGTGATAGCAGAAGACTCGAGAAGGACAAGTGATGTCTCTGCTATTATAGAGCGGCGTGCAATTACCCTGTTGGTATAACGACCGTGGGAAGGTACGGTGCGCATCGGTACGCTTTGCATCGATATTCCAAACCGTATACAAAACTAATAATTGAAACCTAACAAGTGTTATATTTTGAGGCCCCTGACGCATCATCTCATCAAGATAATTCTTATCTCGAAGTTTAGTAACTTCCCGGGGAAAAAGAGACGTGTAGATGTGTTGATACACAGAAACAAACTCGACGATGAATTTCGAAAACTTCGTCGCTCGGTCATAGTTTCTTTGAGGTGTCATCAAGAGAAAAAGAAAGCTTGCGTAATCATGAACCTAGAATTCGGCAAATATACGTTGCAGTGCGAAGGTACTGGCAAAGTTGGCGAAGGAGTCAAGGAAGCCACGGACATAAAAATAGATGTCAGGAGAACTGCGAACTCTCACGATGAATCGCTCATTGAAGATACGTCCACCACGTTCTGTCCTTCTAATGAAAACACGGACAGTTTCAACCGTCAGATGAATACACGTTGCAGCCCACGTCCTTCGTACACGGTCATTTGTAATGGTCAGACAGAAATGGATAAGAAGAAGGGTTAGTCGAATGTACCAAGGATAAATATGTCTTTCGCGGATCGCTTAGAGAGAATCCGTGGAGGAAGTATACGCCATAGATATCAGTGCGCGGATACAGATAAGAACACGGAAAAAGCGGAGAGAATTTTCTATTTTCCACCGTATGGTCGAATACTGGTATGACTGGAACTCATCTCCCAACTTAAACCGGAGCTTTCGTGTTTTTCTACATATTCTGTCCGAAAGCTTTCAGGAAGGACTGTCTATAGATACACGATGTATGCGAATTTCCATTAATTTTTAATGCCGCCAGGGTAAGAAAGTTAGAATATTCAAGGTTGGTTTACTTCCTTTATAGAAACAAAAAAGAAGAAAGTGAAACCTACAGGTTCTTTTTCTACACTAGAGCGGTTATAAAACGCTAGCACTGACACCTCCTGACCCCATAGCCCGACAAACGCCCAAAACAGCTTCTAGTCTCAAGTGAGTGTCCGCCGACCTTTGTATGAAGCTCACTTCATAGCTGTCACTTTTCCATGACGTCATAAAAAAATTAAATAATGGGGTTTTACGTGCCAAAAAAAAAACTTTCTGATCATGAGGCATGCCGTAGTAGAGGACGTCGGAAATTCGGACCACCTGGGGTTCTTTAAGGGGCACCTAAATCTAAGTACACGGGTGTTTTCGCATTTTGCCCCATCGAAATGCGACCTCGGGTTCAGCAGCCCAACACCATAGCAACTGAGCAACCACGTCGGGTCATGACGACATAGCGTCTGTGTGTCTGTGTTTACTTCATCATCTGATGCAGACAGGCATCACCCTATGCGGTGCGATCTCATAACTTCGCAGGCTCACACGCCTTTATGGTCCGCATGAACGATTGCGATGTAATAGCGTTATGGCATGCTAACGTCCGCTGATTATGCATCGACATCACTTTACAACTTTCTTTAAGGCACTTTCTTGATAACTATCACAACAAAAAGTACTGTGGTGCGTTGCACCAGGCCATACAGCAGGCCAATCGCACGCCTTGCACACCTGCCGTCCTGCTAGACATACCTCTATAGAAACGCTAGCTGATATTACAAGGAAATGTTGGGTCTGGGCCAGCCATTTAATGAGTAGGGCAGGTAATCATTTGTCTACTAGAGTTACAGAATGGGTGCCAAGAAAAGAGAAACGCACTAGAGTCCTGCAGAAAAATAGGGGTTGTGATCAAATTAGGAAATTTCCAGCGATAACTTGAAATTAGCCAGCGCAAGGCAGGGGTAATTAAAGATCTCTGGGAGATTCCTTCGTCTTTTGGTGAACATGAAAGGTTATTGATTACGACGATTGTAGTGGTGATGATGATAATGATAGTGACAGAAAAGCAGCACCGCTGCAGTTTCTTTTCAGTGTCCTCAGTGTCCTTTAAAACGAAGTTTCCTTCGCCTCTTCCTGCGTGTTTAGTTCGTTTGTGTCGTTCAGGCTATGAATGTACAATCTCGAGCACACCGGCTTATATAGCATTAATTGTTGCCTGACAAGCAGTGCATGTGAGCGCACATTGGTTCTCCATAGTGAATGAATGAAAACTTTATTTGAATAGTTCGGCGATTCTGACGGGGTGGGGCCATAAGCACCCCAGCCTAGGCGGCGGCCTCGACTCCTTGGAAACGGGCGGCTTCCTCGGCGTGCCGGACGGCCCGCAGTTGATCAGCGAGACCATATGTTCTGCATAATCAACAACATAAATTATGTCCTAAACCTAGCACGTTTCACGTTAGCTCATGGGTATTTCTAAAACGTACAGGCCTCTAATAATATTGCGCATTATATTCAACGGCTTTCTTTTTCTTGTTTTCGTACGTTTTTACTGCCGTATCGTTGTACCGTTGGGTATGTGCCATTGGGAATGCGCCCATACATAGCCGGAACCTTAGTGCTTGCGCAATACCTACAAGACCCTGACTTCACAAGGTCTTATTGCAAAAGCGTTGCCACTGCGGCGTAGACGTGAATCTTCGACATTCGATGAACAAATCCTCGTCAACAGTCAGTCAATTGCTGTCCTGCGAATCGAGATCGCCGGTATGAAATCGCCTGTTGATGAGACAGTGCTACAAATACATAAAACATAAGCACCGGTGCTTATGTTTTACGTATTTGTACCACAGTCTCAGCAACAGTTGTTTTCACACCGGCGATAGCGATTCGTAGGAGAGTAATCAACTGACTGTAGACGTAGATTTGTTCTTTATCTACCAAATGGGTTAGATAATTGATCCGCTTACGAATGGTACCGGCAAACACACAGTGCAAATCTGTATCCAAATTACCGTCTCACGAATGCTCGAGACCACATTTTACTGTGTTTTCCTTGCTTCTTTTGATAGGAGAGAGCTCTGGTGTTTTATTAACATGCAACAACTTCACCAAAATGTGACGGCGCGCAACTCTTACACGCTCAGCAAAGCTTTATCGCCTTTTTGGGCACAAGAATACATTTATCAGGTGGATGTTACCACGTGCTATTAACACATTGAAATGCTTTGGCGAAGAACCTTCATAACAATTTGCAGTACGGAACCCTTCTGATATCCAAAGTGTTCTTGTAGCTGATAGCAGTACTTAGTTCATGTAGGTATTCTTATCTTATAGCCCCGTGCTCGAGGCACGCTCCCGTATGAATATAAAGACGCCATGTAGCTTGGTAGTCCTTTCTGATAATCAACAAGCAGCGCGTGTCCTGTACAACGCATACCGTGCGCTGGATGGATTCCTCTAGCGATGAATGCATCATCGCACGGTCATCTCATGCACTCCTCATTGTTTACGCGTCTATGCTACTAGTGCGTTGAACCAGGCCAGAATCAAGGTCGTCCCGGTGATCTCTGTACAATGTCACATCATCATACGTTCCTCTATGTCTCCAGAATGAGCATCTCCTACTGCGGCACGAGGGGTGTGGCATGCTTAAAGCTAGTTAGGTATGTTTCGTTCTTTTCTGCGCCTACATCTAGAATCACCATTCACTGCTCGACGAGTTATTTTATTACATCGCCGCCATCCACGCGACATCAACGTGTCGACGCCGCATGCTATTGATCAGCCGGAATTGACGTACGAAATATATTTAAATGTGCGCTGCACTGTGAGGCAGCTTCACTAAGCAAAATAAAGAAATTTTACGGCTGAAACATGCCTCGAAGGTAGAAAACGAACGTATGCAATAACTTCAACTTCTGTAAATATTTACTTTAATATATAGATATAAATCTACGTTATAAAAGGAAGTGACTTTTCAGGCACAAAGAAAATGTTATGAATGCCTCTTCTGGAATCATAGGTAAACATATCTGGTATGTTGTTTCAGAAGAGTTCCGCATTGTGAATGCTATCAAGGTTATTCGCCAAAGCATTTCAGTGCGTTAATAACACGTCGTGACACCCACCTGATAAATGTATTGTTGTGCCCAAAGAGGCGATAAAGCTTTGCTGAGCGTGTAACTATTGCGTGCCGTCACATGTCGGTGAAATTTTTGCATGTTAATAAAACGCCAGATACGTATCCTGTCAAAAGCACTGAAAACGCAGTAAAATATAACTTCAGGTAATCGTGGGACGTTACTCTGGTTACAACTTTGCACTGTCTGTTCGCCGGTACCATTAATTAGCGGATGAACAATCTAAGCTATTTGGTAGATTAAATGTTTGTGTAGCTTGCATACCAACGCTCCATTTCTTGAACCGTCGTGTGGTTGTCACCATGTTACGCTTGCGCAAGTGTTTGTCAACTAAGCCGAGAGGCTATAAAGTGCGCAAGACATTTAGAACGAAGAGTAGACATGCTGTTGATCAGCCAACAGCCCGCCGTAATTGCTCCACTCGCTTGCACACCACTTCAGAAAACGCATATAGTACGTGATGAAACGCTGTTGCTCAGTGAGTCTTAGAGAACGCCCCAGATGTAGGCAAATAACGTAAGCTGAAGATCGTTCTTCGAATCCCAGTTTCTGCACCAGTAACTAACGTTCTCACCACTTTGCATAATCAAGCTGAAATATATGGCCGAGCACGGCAGGTCCTTTTATTGTGAGCTTGCACAATCAACACAATCTTTATGCATAAGTAGGCGCAAGGTTATTCACAATTTGCCTCTGTTCTATGCACTGTATAAGTAAGCGGTAGTGGGAGGAAATGACTCTCGGCCTGTGCGGCTATGTGTCTACTCTTGCGATAACTGCTTCATGAAGTCGACCTCCTGAGCCGCTTGTTCTTAGAATGTTCTCAGTAACTGAGTATTGCGCATGGCAATTTTCCGTACCACTGACCTTCACGGTCGATGGCTAGAGTTTATTTCACTTCGCACACATGACGGCAGTAAAATTATTCCGCCGACCACTGCACTCAACAGAAAATACGTTCCATGCGGGGCTACCGTCTGCATATCATTCAAGTAAATAATTATTTTCTAAGGCTACTTCACTGTGATACCACTATTGAGCAAGAGGGGGACATTATTTTATCCCTCTGTGTCACCCAGAAGTATTTTCAGTTTCGCGCGCGTGTTTCTTGTAAGCCGGATTACGTACCACACTCCCTGTAAATACATCTCCCTCACCCAAGAGCAAAACATTCGAAATCCTCCGCAAAGCAGTCAATGCAGCAACTAGGGCTAAACCCGTACGCATCCAGCGAACGGCTTTTAGCAATGGAGGTCAACAAGAACCTCAAGAAAATAACAAAAACAACCCGCCGTGGTTGCTCAGTGTCTATGGTGTTAGGCTGCTGAGCACGAGGTCGCGGGATCGAATCCCGGCCCCGGCGGCCGCATTTCGATGGGGGCGAAATGCGAAAACACCCGTGTACTTAGATTTAGGTGCACGTTAAAGAACCCCAGGTGGTCAAAATTTCCGGAGTCCTCCACTACGGCGTGCCTCATAATCAGAAAGTGGTTTTGGCACGTAAAACCCCATAATTAGAAAAAATAACAAAAACACACCGCAACGATCAGTAAGTGTGAGTGAAAACTTTTGAGTCTTTCAAGAGTTTCGCGGTTACGAGGTCTCCGTCGTCTTCATCTTCTTGGCGCTGGCGACTGGAGACTCCTCTTCAGCAAGGGTGGGCCCCTATTCCAAGGCTCCACTGAGTCGTGCTGCATCGCTCGCGTGCTGCACTAGGGCCCTTTGGGCCCTGAGCTCGCTGCTGGTGAGCCGACTCTCCCATTGCTCCGCACTCGGGTGTTCGTGTTTGTGGAATGCTTTGTTGCGTTCGGACTCCCAGGTGATGTGGCAGAGTGTAGGTTTGGCACCGCACCAAGGGCAGGTGGCCCTGTATTGTGTCGGAAACATCTTATTGAGCACGTGTAAGTTGGGGAAGGAGTTTGTTTGTAGTCTGCGCCAGCTGGTCGCTTCCTCCTTTGTGAGGTCTCTGTGTGGTGGCGGATATCTAATTCTAGTTCCTCTATGTAAGTTCAGGGTCTCTGCGTATTCCCCCTCGCAAGCCTGTAGGTGGGTCTCCGGGGCATCCGGCCACCCAGCTCGGAACGCTGCACCTCGAGCTAGGCTGTCTGCCCTTTCGTTCCCCCCTATGCCTAAGTGACCCGGGATCCAGATCAGTTTGTGCCTGGGCTTTTCCTTCTCGGCGGAGGTGGCTCCGCTGAGTATTCTGAGGGCAGTTTTGCTGATTCTGCCTCTCGTATAGTTCCTGCACACCTCTTTTGAGTCCGTCAGTATGTTGAGAGATCGGCCTGTTCTATAACCTTCCGCTGCCGCCAGCGCTACGGCAATCTCCTCGGCCTCCGCTGTGCCAGCGACCTTTGCCGTGGCATACGTGATCGGGTTTCCTTCCTTGTTAACCACTACCGTCGCGGCCACGCGTTCTCTTCCGTGTAGATATACGGCGGCGTCCGTGTATACTGTATTGTCTAGCTGGGCTAGCGTTCTCTCAACGTATTCGGCCCTAGCTTTTCGCCTGTTTTCGTGTAGGTTGGGATCCATATTTCTCGGCAGTGGTCCCACATTAATGGTTTTCCTGAGGTGGTCCGGTACGTCCGCGTATCTGTCTGTCAGTCCGGTCGTATCCCGACCCAACCTCCTCAGGAGCGCTCGTCCCGTAGGGGTGCCTCTCAGTCTCGCGGTTTGCGTACCCAGCAGAGCCTCGGCGAGCTCACTGAAGGTGTTGCTGATGCCCAGCTGGAGCAACTTCTCGTTCGCCGTGTTTCTCGGTAGACGCAGAGCCGTCTTGTACGCCTTTCTGAGGATGGTGTCTGCTTGCTCTCTTTCTGCCTTGGTCGTCACGTGGTACGGCAGGGAGTACGTGACTCAGCTGACAATTAGGCTGTTGACTAGCTTGAGAGTGTCGTCTTCTTTCATTCCGTATCTCTTTTAGGATACCCTATTGATCATGCGGCCCACCTGTTCCGCCGCCTTGCTCAGCAGGCTAATGGTGTGGCTGCACTTCCGGCTGCCTTGTAGCCACATGCCCAGGATCCTAATCATGTTCTTCTCCGGGATGTTGTGTCCCTCAAGGGTCACCTCCAGTGTCGCTTGCGTTGGGTGCTTGCCGACCCTGAGGAGCTCCGACTTCTCCGTGGAGCATCGCAGTCCCCTTTCTCTGGTGTAGTTCTCCACGCAGGTCGCCGCTTCCTGCAGTTTTTCTTGCTTCTCTCCGAGGGATCCTTGGGTGACCCAGATCGTGACGTCGTCGGCGTATATCGCGTGCTGGATTCCTCGGATCTCCATAAGTTTTCTTGCCAGGCCAATCATTGCCACGTTGAAGAGGACGGGCGATATGACGGATCCTTGGGGTGTGCCCTTGCACGGCGTGGGGAAGACGTTGCTTCTCAGATCGCCCAGCCCCACCGTTGCCGTTCTGTTGCTCAGGAAGTCCCTGACGTAATCGTGCACTCTCTTCCCACAGTTGGTGTTGTTGATGCCCTCCATGATGGCCGCGTGGCTCACGTTGTCGAAGGCCCCCTTTATGTCGAGGGCCATGACGACGTTTTCGCCCGTTTTCGGCATCGTCTCGAGCACTTCCTCCTTGAGTTGGACTAGCACGTCTTGCGTTGAGAGGTTCGCTCTGAAACCGTACATGCTATCCGGGTACCATCGCTCGTTTTCCAAGTGCGACTGGATTCTCTTCGTGATCACTTTCTCGTACAGCTTGCCTAGGCACGACGTTAGGGATATCGGCCGGAGATTTTCTATTTGGAGTTTCTTCCCTGGCTTCTGAATCATTACGACGACGGCGTGTTTCCACTCCGCCGGAACTCTTCCTTCTTGCCAGAGCTTGTTGAGGTAGGCCGTAAGTTGGTCGATGGCCTCGTCGCCGATATTTCTGATTAGCGAATTCCGGATTTTGTCCGCCCCCGCCGCCGTGTTCTTGGTGGCCGATCTTATCGCCTCGACGACCTCTTCTCTCATGATGGGTCGGTCCGTGGTAGGGTTTTCTTCGCCGCGGTATTCTTCCTTGTAGCTCTCGACCTGGTCTTTGCCGTAGCATTTGACCCGGACTTCCTCAAGGAGTTGTTCGTCCGTGCCTTCGTACTGGTGGACTAGCCTCTGTATCGACTTGCTGCCTTCGGATTTGTTTTTGCTCGGGTCCATGAGGGCCTTGAGGATCTGCCACGTTCTGGCCGTACTGAGGGTGCCGTTTAGCGAATTGCTAAATTGCTGCCACCCCTGTCTGGCCAGCTGCGTCGCGTACTCCTCCGTTTTCTTGGTGATGTCCGCAATTTTCTTTTTTAGCTTTCTGTTGAGTTTCTGTCTCTTCCACCTCTTGGTGAGCCCGCGTCTCGCCTCCCATAGCCTGAGGAGCCGCTTGTCCACCTCCGGCGTCTGTTCCGTCCTGTCTACTTCCTTCGTGTATAGGTCTTGGATTCGCCTGAGTTGTTGGCTCCACTCTTCCGCCGAAACGATGCTGCCTTCGAGCTGCATGCAGTGCGCTCTAAAGGCGTCCCAGTCCGTCAGCCGAGCCGTGCCAATCTTCCTCCGGACGTTGTCCGCCACCGTGCTGATCCTTATTATGTGATGGTCGCTCCCAAGGTTCTCGAGCAGGTTTTCCCACTCCGCTTGTTTGGCGCCCCTGATAAAGGTTAGATCGGGACTCGTGTCTGGACTGACGCTATTCCCCTGCCTGGTCGTTTGGTTCTCGTCGGTTAGGAGCTCGCACCCCACGTTCTCTGCCGCCGTGCAGATGCCGCGCCCCTTTTTGTCCTCGTTAGTGTAGCCCCATCTCGGACTCTTGGCGTTAAAGTCGCCCGCAATGATTAGAGTATTCTGCCCCGCTAACTTTTTCGCCTCCGCAAAGAGCCTAATAATGTTCCCCTTTGTTTGTCTGGGTGGGCTATATAGATTTACGATGTAGGTGCTCTTGGCTTTTCTTTTCTTTTTGGGAATTATCTCCGTGATTACGTGCTCTATTTGGGTATCCTCTATCTCTTTGTGTGCTATGGCTACTATTTGTTTGCTTATGAGGGTCGCGGTGCGGCCGCTCTCTTGACATGTGTAGCCCCTGAGCGTTGGGGTGCTGTTTGTTTCTTGCAACATGATTACATCTGGTGGGGTTCCTCTGGTGTATATGAATTGCTGTAGGAGGCCCTGCTTGCGCTTGTACCCCCTGCAGTTCCATTGCCAAATTTCTAAGTGTTGTTGTTTCCGTTCTGCCATGTCTGATTATTGTTGGTTGCGTTGGGGGTTTCTGCGCCGAACCTACGTTCGTTGTATAGTCTGTCTCTGGCGTCGTTGGTGGTTCTTTGCGTATTCTGGTTCTTTACGTAATTTCGGAAACTCTGCTCGTGCAGGGCAAACTTTTGTTGTGTTTGCTGTATTTCGCTTTGCATCTGTTGCATTTGACTTTGCATCTGGCTCTGTAGATTCATTATGAGACTTCTGATGTCGTCAATGGGGTTCCTCTCTTCGTTTTTTTGTTGTGCCAGCTCCATGGTCTGGGGTGGCGGAGAAGGTGTGCTAGTCGGTGTATAACCTGCCCTCATTTTTTGTTTTTCCCTGATTAAGTCGTTTAGCTGTTTCTTTAATTGTCTCGATTCCTCGCGACTTTGCTAGAGTTCGCGCCTGAGACTTTTGATTTCTTCAATTAGTTGTCTGTCTTGTGTTGTTTGTGTGTTGTTCGAGTGCGGTGCAAAAAGCGATTTGGGAGGGCCGTCTCCCCAGCTCACCTTAACTCCTTCGCCGCTCTTCTTTTGCTGCTGTTTCTGCTGCAGCTGCTTCTTGTCGGTATTGCCCATGGGTGGGTATGACTCATCCCGGACGGACCCTCGGCTTCGGCTTCGGCTCCTGCCGCGGCTGCGGCTCCGCGATCCGCTCCGGCCCGGGTCCTGGCTCTCGTCCGGGAACCATCGTGGTCTTCTTCCTCGGCTTCGGCTTCTGCTGCGCCGTAGCTGCTGCTGGGTGCCCCATCGCAGCTCGCTCGCTGACTTGAGGCGTTGTTTGCAGTCTCTCGTACCCACCGCGTGGTCGCCGCCGCATAGCAGGCACTTGGGCGTGCACTGGTGCACCTCCTCCGGGTTTTGGCAGCCGCACTGCCTGCAGGTCCTGGTTTCCGGGTTCGGGCAGACGTCCATTCGGTGCCCCTGTTGGCCGCAGGCGTAGCACACCTGCCTCGTTGGCCGATACCGGTAGCACCACATCTCCCCACCGTAGTACAGCACCTGCTTCGGGAGGATGGGTCCGTCGAAGGTGATGACGGCCGTGCTGGATCTCCCAAGCATTCTGGCTGCAAGGATCTTCACGCCTTGCGTGCGGACTCTGAGGTTGGTCTTGAGTTCTTCCGGCGAGGTCCCCGGGTCCACGCCGTGGATGACCCCGCGCAACGTGCCTTCCGGCGCCGCCACGAGGGCGTTGACGGCGTAGTTCTTGCCCCCGAAGCTCAGCTGCGTGATGCGCCTAATCGTCTGGGCCGCCTCTTCGTTGTCGGTGCTGATGATGATGATATTGGATCCGTTGCGCAGTCGGATGATGAGGTCTTCCGCCTTACATCCTTCCTCGGTGGCCGCAACCACCGCTCGCGCCACCTGGTGCGTCTGCAGGCTTTTAACAGCCAGTCCCCTCGGCCGTAGGACTATTTTAAGGTCGTCTCTGGGGAGCGGCGGCAGTCTCCTCCTCGGCGCTCCTCCTCCCTCTCTCTTCTTCTCTGGCGCAGTTGGCGCACCATCTGTGACCTTCGCCTCGCCTGGGGAATTTCTATTCCCCGGCGTTCCCGCCAAAATTTGCTGCTTGTTATCGCTGCGTTGGCGTCTTTTCTGCCTTTTTGACATGGCGATTTCCCAATCTGTGTCGGTTCCGCCATTGTTGCTTACTTGTGAGCTTTGTGTCGACGGGGTGCTGCTTCCTAGGGCTTTGTGGCTGCCTGCCGCCGCGGGTCCGCCGCGGACTAGCTGCTGCTCGGGAGCCGCCTCGGTGGTGTCTTGGAGGTCTTCCTCCATGTTTTCTTGAGATTCGGCCGAAAATCTTGTCGGGCCTGTCGCTGAGGGTCGGTCGTAGATGGGGTTGCTTGCTCGGGACATCGCTCTGGGTCTTCTCTACCTCGGGCCGAGGCCGGGGAGGCCGCGGGGCCCCGCTGTTGCTCTAGGTTTTGTTAGGCTTACCGCCCGGTCGGCCACATGGCAAACTCAAATGCCGATAAAATCCAGAATATTAGACCCACCGGCTTGAATTTGGGGTCCTCGTGGTCCTCTTCACTTCCGGCGTCGATCCCAGCCAAAATTTTGGTGGTCCAGTAGGGTTGAACGGGTCAAAAAGCCCAAATACTACGGAAAACTAGCACCGGCAGCAATGGCTCGAGCGTCGTCGTCTTCTTCCCCTCACGATCAGTAAAATAATCTTTGCGTCATGTAGTTTCTAGTAATGCAGTTGATCCGCGTGTGTCTTTTACAGTGTAAGCTGTTGTGGGCTCATTCCAGTAGCGGTTTCGGTTGTCGATGTGGTCCGCAGTCGCCGGCGGTGTTCATCGCAGCTATCGCGAGAAATAAGAAGAAAATAAATTCCCACGGGCCCTAACCTAGGCCCTCTGCGCGGGAGGCAGCTACTCATACCATAAAACCACGCCATCGCTTGATAGCTGCTGCGGAAACATGCCCTATACACGTGGCTTTGCGCGTGAGGAGTCACGCGCTGTGAGATGCGCACCGCGCAGCGTCGATACGTGCACACTTGCATTGCAGTTGCATATTATTGCACCACGTGGCACACCATGTAGCTGTTGCATAAATAGCTGTACACGGTAAATAGAGAAGTGTTGAGGAAGGAAAAGAAGATTATGGAGATGTATGCAAAGAATGTTAGAATGACAAACATGTATCGCATACCTGATTAAATCAAGCAGGCTATAGGTGACTATTTGTCACCGCCCATGTCAAACGGGATGCCAATAAATCATCATCAGCAGCAGCAGCATGGCATCGTACCACTTGTCGCAAGATGCCCGCCGCGTAGCGTCTATAGGTGCAAACTTTGCATTGCAGTTGCAGTGTATTCCACCAGGTGTCACGACATGTAGCAGCTGCATCGTATTGTACCACGCGTCTAGGGATGTTACATGTGTGCCGTGTAGTCTAGATACCTCTTCGGTACACGTTATGGCGCCTCTTCGCAAGGTACGGCTGCAACCAGGCAGCATCGGGCTCAGCAGACCGCTGCGCAGAGAGCAGGACAGCTCCCCATCGAGGCCGGGTGGACATTTCAGATCGTTCTCGTGGAAACGACACGAAGAGGCTTCGCCACAAAGGCCGTCTAGAGCGTGTTGCCAAAAATGGAGTTCCTACGGAGCCGCTCCTCCAGCTTACTCTATCTGTCCCATGTCTGTGCTGCCGCGCAGGCATGGGACTCTTTTTCTTTATTGCCTGCGTTTCCTCAGAATACCGTCATACTTACAATATTACGAGAGATTTGCACATGCCAGTTAGTCATTGGCTGATTCATATGTGTTAAAATTTTTTAGGCATTCAAGTGACTCCTATTGGTCGAGCTATTCTGGTACAAAGTTTGGTTTCTATATACTTCAAAAAATATAGCGTTAGGATTTCCGAAGTACAAACGAATTAGTTTAAGGTCAACAGCTGCACTAAGCACCGTTCAGCGAGTCTTCGAAATGCTATACAGACCAACGAGCATGATCTAATTAAATGGTACATCATCTTCGCAAAGGTACTGACAAAAACCTTATGCCATGTGCAACCAGCGGCAAGTCCTTTTTAATAGTTATCTGTAATAGGTCACAAAGGAACTCGCCGTCCCTGCCGTCTAGAAGGGCGTGCTCAATGGTCTTCGCCTTGTAGCAAGAATAGCAGTTAACTCACCCGCGCACATACAGCCTGTTTTTATGCATTCACGTTTAGAATGCCAGTGTACCTCAGCGCAGTTCAAAGAAAAATTATGCAGATACCACGCACTGTGGGAACCAATGTAAGCGAAGCTCTCTTTGTGGTTAGCATTGATTGACTATAATTGGCGGTGATATTTATTTTATGTTCATGAGCGTTTATTGCAATAGTAGAGGGGTAAGTTTATGTTAAATGCTACTTACGTGTACCACTCGTGTTTGTTTACGTTATGCAAAGAACACACAGCGAGACGCGTTTGCTTGAGGCGTTGTCCTGCTCGTGTTCATAGGCTTCGAGAAGCTTAGCAATGGCATTGCCTCACATGGTGCAACGCATCGTGGCAGAATTGTTGGAGTTTAATTAAACTATGAGGTTTTAAGTGCCAAGCCGACAATATTATATGAAGCACACAGCACCGGGAGATACCGTTTCAGTTTTGATCACCTGGAATTCTTTTACGTGCACCTGGATCTGAGTACACGAGCGTTTTTTCCACGTCTTCCCCCCGTCGAAATGCGACTGCCGCGGTCGCGATCAAACCCGCGACCTCAAGCAAAGCCACTGCCACAAAAACTACCGCAGCATCTACAGAAGTGTTGATTTGATGGGCGTAGGTTCCCTTGGTATCGTCTATAGAGGCGCCGGTGCTTTAATGACACTTTGCATCTGCGCGCTGTATGTCATTTGTTCGCTTAACGAATAACATACACGGCGTTTACATTTCAGAAACAGTACAGACGTGCCGTATCGTGCCATGAATTTAAATTTATCCAATTTGTCCGCAACTGCTGCCGTTTCCAGTAGTAGCATCCACTTGTTTTCTTACGTCCCCTTTTCCACATCCTGCCCTGTCCCCTAGGTATGCCAGCGGCGAGCGAAGAGTGGCAATGCTGTTTGCTATTCACTCGCTTCGTGACTGCGTTTGGGCTACCTGCCTCCTTTCATGACTTGCTGGGTACCACTGCATCTGCTTCTCTGCACTAGCACGTGAGTGCAAAGGTAAGCACCCCAGTTTCTGTAATGGTTTTGCTGGGTGTCACGAATGATTACAGCAGTCGAGAGGGGTATTGTGTTTAAACACATGGAGCTCCTGAGTGTATTGTGGTGACCCCTTGGAAAGGTCCGAACGGGTTTCTCGGTTCAGCTTTCCTCTGTACCGTGCTCCTGTCATGTATACACATCCTCTGAATCATCCCCGATGTGGTGTGCAAAACAGCGACAGCAGCCCTGGAAAAGTCGAAGAAGTAAACAAATCTTCGCTTGAAAGGCTTTTTTTTTTTTTTAACTCAACATAAACTACCTTCACTAGTCCATTCTCATGCATAGTCCTATATAATGGGCTAGGTAAGGTAAGATCCACTAAGCCTTTGGACAATCGACTTCTTTATAGAGTGGCTGGGTACGCATTCGTAAACCTGGCTTTTATAAAACTGCACGCGTCTATTTACTTCTTTCATATGCCCATGCAATCCACCGGAGATATCGCATAGTTCTCCCACTGAAATTGAAGCCGACTCCTTGAAATACTCTGAACGTGCGCCACGTGCCACTGGCTCGTCCTGTTTGGTCGTGAAAGCTCGCGCTTGGAAGCGACATGTCGCGCTGCACTATCGTCGCTGTTTTTCTAAGCAACATAAACTGCTATGAGAATTTCGCCAAGTCACTCATTACAAAACCTATAAAAAATGTAACCTCACTCTGTTTGAGACGCACGTGTGTTTTCTTCCTGATATTGTACTTGTCTGCTATGCTACAAATTTTAGTTTTCAACAAAAAAATATTTAATAAACGAGAAAGCGACGAAACTAGAGGCCCAACTTTTGTTGGTCACAACCACATGAAGTTCGTGCAAGTTCATGCGTTATGCTTGTTTCACATTTTAAAAGGTGTAGCCGTGAACACTGCCTATCTGCTGCTGCATTCCCTGTGGAGTTTGTCTTTTACTTTTTACTGTCAGAGCTTGGTATTATGGGAACTCCGGTATTGGAGCCAGCAGTCGAAGCAGTGGAGAACAAGAGAGAGAAAAGGATGCATAGAAAGGCAGGAAGGTTAACCAGAGGCAGTTCCGGTTGGCTACCCTGCACGGGGGAAGGGTGAAGGGGGATAAAAAGAGAAAGAAAGCGGAAGGAGGAGACAGAAACAAATAGAGACGAGCACGACCAAACCGCGTACACTACAGAGCGGTAGGGGGTGGCGTTCTTACAGTCTATCGTGAAGCCCCGCAGATCGCAGAAACCTTAATAACGCGAGTAAGGCCTTTAGCGTTGATGTTCTGAGGGAGTACTGACCCAAAGATTTGAATTCTGATAGTGGAGGATTATCCAAATGGTCTAGTACTCTGCACAGCACTTGTCTCGGGGCAATATATCGCGGGCACACACAGATAATGTGTGCGAGCATCTCAACGATGTTGCATGTGGCGCACGTGGGGCTGTCGGCCATTCCTATAAGGAAAGCATACGAGTTCGTAAATGCAACGCCTAGCCACAGACGGTACAGCATGGTCTGTTCACGTCGTAGTAACACAGGCGGCAGGTGCATCAGTATGTCCGGAGGCAACGAACGCAAACGACACATGGTGAAAGCGTTCGAGTCCCACAGAGGCAAAGTACATTCGCGGGACATCAGGCGCAGCGCAGCCGCAGCGTCTGTTCGCGAAAGCGGAATCAAGGCACGTTGACCACTTTCATGTGCAGATCAGGCGGCTTTGTCGGCTTGGTCATTCCCGCTGATGCTGCAATGTCCTGGAAGCCATTGAAAGATGATATTATGTACCTTCACCTGGCTACAATGACACATGTGTCGAATTTCTGAGGCCAGTTGTTCATGGCGTCCGTGGCGCATTGAGCTTTTTATGCACTGAAGGACCTCCTTGGAGTCACTAAAGACTGTCCATTATTGTGGTGGTTCCTGATTAATAAAATCGAGTGCAGCACGCAGTGCCGCAAGTCCAGCACCCGTTGATGTGGTCACACATGAGGTTCTTAACTTGATTTCTTCAGATTTTGCCGAGATGATGACTGCAGCAGCTGAGCTGGTGAGTTTTGCGGAACCATGTGTGTAGACATGTTGCCGGAATCTGTGTACGTCGCGAATGTGTTCCAAAGTTGCTTGTTTAAAAGCTTACAACGGCGCTCCAGCTTTCTTTCTGATTCCTGGAATTGTCAATTGCACTTGCGGCTGGTGCAAACAGCACAATGGGCCTGATATTCGTGTAGCAGGCGTAAATTCTGGTGGCATGTAGGACTGATGTCTTACAACACTGCTGGCAACCGTTGAATGTGGTCTTTTCGCTGGCAAGCAAGCAAGATGGTGTGAGCAAATCCGAGTCAGGTGTCGGATATGGCTTCTCAGGACATCTATATATATATAGACGGTCAAAAGAGTGCGTCCGGCAATGGCCACTGTCGCAATCGATGACGGAGTTTTGGGGAGACCGAGACAAGTTCTGAGTGCTTGTGTTTGCACACTCTGAAGTATGCGGATATTTGTAGCGCCAGTATTTCCTAGCAAAAGTAAACTGCATAAGCTGTACCGCAGGAAGCCCAAAACAGTGCATTATAAGTTGCAGCTTTGATGGTGTGGTTGCGCCCCAGGACTTCCCGCCGGGAAATGCAAGAAGGTCCACGATAGCGGGCAAACGCTTTCTCATTTACGAGACATGAAGGCTCCAAGTTAAGTCCCTATCAATGATGACGCCAAGAATGCGGTGCGTTCGTCTGTATCGTACAGTTTGGTCATTCATGTGCAAAGCATACGGGGCCATCGCTGTGCGAGTAAAGGCAACGAGTGCACATTTCTCAGGGGAAACCTCCAGGCTTTGCCTCGTTAGGTATGTTGACACGGCTGTTGAAGCCTTCTGAAGTCGTGCACGGACTTGTAGACGTGTCACTCTTGAAGCCCATATGCAAATTTCATCTGCATATACGCAGAGTTGAATGGTTTGAATGGTCCTCGGTCAAAATAAAGAAACATCTTCCATTCAAATAGCTGCGTATCCAGCGAAAGGCGTGTCCACCAATCCCTGCAGCTTCAAAGGCGTCCAGAATCGCATGATGATGGACATTGTCGTACGCACCTTTAACAACAAGGAATAAGGCCGCAGTGATTCGCTTCAGATATTTCTGGTGCTGTACATATGTTACAAGGTCCGCGTCCCCGTCGAAAGCCAGCCATTACCTCTGGATAGACGTTGTAAAATTCCAAGCACCATTCTTATCGTGTAAGGATCATTCTCTTTCTTACCTTGCCAACACAGCTGGCCAGTACTGTCGGACGGTAAGATGACAATTCTAATGGAGATTTGCCAGGCTTGAGGAGTGCAACAAGGCGACTGTATTTCCACGTGGTAGGGACCAGACCGTCACGCCAGAAGTGCATCTCTGGCCTCTTGACCAAGGCTTGCCAGCGCAGAGTATGTGATGTCATCGGGTCCTGATGACTAAGATCCTCTGTACCCAGCAAGTGCGGCCTCCAGTTCTTCGATGGAGAAAGGAGCGTCCATACGAGGATCTCCGGAGCAAGGGGGGACAATAATAGAAATAGGTGCGCAAGGTGATTGGGTGAACGCTCCACCCGCCATCCTTTCGCAGTTCTCTTCGGCTACGTCGACTTCTCGGCGTCCTTGATGGAGGGCTAGAGATTTAAATGGGCCGGCGCTGTTGAGGAGCTGTTCGAAGTCCATGGACTATTCTCCAGACAACCGACAGAGGTTTACACGGATCAAGAGACTCACAAAAGAAGTTCCAGCGTTGATATTGCAGCACAGCAAGACGACGTTGAATTTTGTTCTGAATAAGTCTGTCCTCTCTAAGGTCGTAAACCAATTTAGCCCGTCAGTACCGTCGCCCCGCTCGCCGGCAGATTGCACGGAGGCTCTGTATTTCCGCATCAAAATCTGTGTATTTCTCCGATGGCCGAAATGAACGCATAGCACCCTGCATAGCCTTGGCGATTTCGATTTCTAGTGTGGACGAAAAGCCTTCGTGGCACGCATCTTCCATGAGTGATTTAAACACGGGCCAATCTATCGTTTGTTTAAAACCAGATGGGACGGACTTGGTTAGGCCTTTAATCTTCAGGTAGGTAGGAATGTGGTCGCTACCGCTGGTTTCTATATCTGCGAACCAAAGGACGCGGCGAGTGAGGCATCGCGAGCCAAAAGCCAAGTCTAAACAACTACTGTACGCCCCGCCGGGCAGAAACGTGCGACTGCCATCGTTTAGATAGCAAAGTTCATGGTCACAGGCAAAGGAAACGAGGTTTCTTCCTTTGGAATTTACCTTGACGCTTCCCCAAAGTGAATGATGTGCGTTAAAGTCCCCAACAGCAATCCATGGACCAGGAGTCGCATCTATAACGCCACTCAGTCTCTGTCTGTTGAAACGACTTGATGGAGAAAGATAAGCGCCCACTAGAGTAAATGAAAGTTGCGCTTTTTCACGGTCAAACAGACATGCTGATTACTGTCATGTGGCAGCACTGGATGAACAATGTAAGTCAGTTCAGACCCTATGGAGATGATCGCCTTGCTAATCTCATTATAAATCGATGACATATAAGGTTCATAGCCTGAGATTCGAACGGGTTTCTGTAGGTTCGGTTCACATATGACAATAATGGGAATCGGTTGGTGAAAATGTAATGGCGAAAATCAGCAATACGAGATTTCAATCCACGGGCATTCCATTGCATAATAGACGCTTCCTTGACTTCTCTGAAGAACGGCTGACGCGGTAGAGCCATTGTGCTTGTTATTCGAGGCTCGCAAGAAGCGGATCCAGACTGTCCAGCACTTGCAGTAAACCCCGAGCAGATGGCGTCTGCATGTCATTTGCTTTATCAACGCGTGAATGATTTTCATTAGAGACTTCATTATAGCGATTACTTGCTTGTCTTGTCCTCGCACGCGATCTGTGCCGTCATTGTTGCGTTGGTAGTCCACCGTAGATTTTTGTTCTGCTGGAGGACTTAATCTCGGAAGTGTAGGCCAGGCGTTTGCAGAAGACGTGTTCAATGCGTCACCAGACCCCGTGTTGCTAGTGTGGGTGAGCGTCTTGGGAGCATCAGCTGTTGGAAGTAGCGTCTTTCTTACAACGGTCTCAGTATTTCTAGTGGACGAAGATCACCTGCGGCGGGCACGGCGCCGTCGCACTTTGGCGGCGGCTTCTCTTTGCGTTGAGTTGTCTCTCACCATTTGTTTTAGGATTTGCAGCTCTGTCCTGTGTCTCGGGCAGTCTTTCGACGATGCTTCATGAGGACCAGAGCAATTCGCACACTTGAAATCAGTCGCACGGCAAGCATCAGCGCTGTGCTGCTCAGACCATTTTGGGCACATGGTCTAATTTTTGCATATATGCCATTGACATGTCGTACCTTCAAACAATTACGGTACAGAAGTGGTCGTGGAACAAACGGTCGCACTGGATGACGAAAAAATCAACTTTCACGTGTGACGGCAAACTTCTTCCCTTGAAAGTTATCCTCACACAACGTGATTCTCCTAGGCGACGGATTTCAATAATAGGGCCATCTGCTGTGGCGGGTTTAACCAATATAGGCAGATCGTTGTTGTAGACTCGTCGACATTATAAATCACACCTGATGAAGTATCGCGCTCCAGGGGTATTATGGTGTGAACATTAGTTTTTCCCAGCACTTTGACTGTTCTCAAGATATCCAGCGCTGCTCTGTCCCTGACATCGACCGCGAGAATGTTCTTACGGTTGTTGATTCTCATATCTGTAATCTCATTCGGAACAAGAGCCTCCAGTGTGATAGATATGGCTTGCCTTTTTAGCCGATTCAGGTCGTCGGTCAGCGTCTCGGGTAAGAGGATGGTATGAGCCGCGTTATTGTTCTTTGCCATAGCCGTCGTCCTTGATGAAGACGAGGAAGCAGTGACGATTCTCCTCCTCCCTTTTTGCCTCACAACCGTCAAATAATCACCGTCATACTATAAATCCTCGTCTGAAGCATAATAGTACAGCGTGGTATTCTCGTTGCCTGTCTCGCTCATGAGGTGATTGTGCTTCTTCGAAGCACTTGACGCTGTGACGTCTGTCTCCTCCGGGCGTCTAGCGGACTCCGCTTCCATCGCCGAAGGTCTCGGGAGCGGCGTCTCCCGAAAGCACGCAAAAATACTCGTAAAATGAGAGCAGTAGAAAACGGGGTTCCGCTCAAGAGCCACTTCTTCGTCTTTTTCCCCAGTGGAGGACAAAGTAACGCGTGAGAGCGAGCGGTGGTTCTAGGCTCGGCTGGGCGGTCCTGGGCGCAGCCGGCCAGTACTGAGGCCTGCTGGCATGAACTGAGGGACCGCGTCGTTCACACAGTACATAAATCCTCATTCTGTGTTAAGAACCTACAGTGAAACTGTGCTGCACACTTTGTTGCATTGTAAACAAATCATGCTCCTTTGAAAACTATGTTCCGTGTCTACTTCTGCAGGAACATGTCTGCAAGAATGTGCAGCATACTTTCATATTGCGTACACAGATGAAGCGGACATTCCGCTAAAGCATATTTCAGGTGGTAAGAGAAAAGCTTATGTTTGTAATACATGTGTATTATGGGCGGCGAAGTTGATATCACAAATATAACGAAGGTAGAGGAACTCAACTATTGTACACGATACTGAAGTCCTGATTCAATTTTTCCTTCGAGGTAATTGAGTATGCAAACGTGCAGTCCATCTCACCTGCTTGTAACCACTGCCTGGTTCACCTGACTTTGCATGACACACAACACAGTAGCATCGTAGCCGCTTAATGCAGCGCGCTCACTTCAATACAGCTAGTTTTTTTTTATGTACATATACATATATTTAAAAAATGTCAATGTATATATATATATATATATATATATATATATATATATATATATATATATATATATATATATATATATATATATATACATATATAAACTAAAATTAGTCAGTACATGAATACGCCTAGTCTTCCGCATGGACAATTTCTTCCATTCCAGGAGCAGGAAGTGCTCCTTGCGGTGATGCTGGTCATGCAAATGTAGCGCAAGACAATGGGCAAATCGCGTTTATTCCAGGTTCAGTTTGCGTGGGAGGCATCGACTTGAAAGGCTAGGAATGGATTGGTTGTCCACTTCGATACGCAGGCAAAATCGCGCCTCGTTATGCATTTTAAAGCAGATGAATCGTTATTTTGACGGCAGTTGCCGCGGCAACCTGGTGGCTCTAGAGCTTCGGCCCCGCCTGTCGCATTCCGACGGCAATAGAAAAGCGCTTGTGTCACCGTTCGAGTGCTCGTATTTTAACCTCAGGTGGTCACAATTAATCCGGAGCTCTTCATTACGGCGTCTCTCGTAATCCACAGCAGTCTGGAGATCCTAGGTCCCACAATACAAATCCTTTACCCAGCCTTGATTTATTTCCTCCCTTCCTTCTTTTAACATCAACGGCACTGCAGGTATGGCCACGGTAGCTGGTCGCAACGTCACATGAGCCCGGCAGGCAAATAGGGAAAAACAAGGTAGTGCGTGTAAAGCAGCGAACCTTGCAATATTTACAATACAGTTACGGTAGGCTGACGCCTTGCTGCTTCAAAATAAACACTGAATCAATAACTACGATAGAGCCGCCTAGAAGGAAAAATTCGAGAGCATATTTCTCGTACTCACAAACGCTATATCTGTCAGTCTTACGGGCGGGGCATCCCTGTTGCGGCCAGCGGAAGTCAACAGAAATATTGGTCGTTTCAAAAAATTTTGACGTGCCGGCAAAATCCCGCTCGCCTACTAGACGTCTCAAAATCGTGGAGCGGTATTGCCGCTATACCGTCGATCGAGGCAGCGCAACTTTGAAGCAAGTGCAGTTACCTATATTTACAGGTGTGCATGTTGGCGGCGGATCATATTCGACTGAACCTAGTGAACGATTGTTGAAAGCTTCCCAGACAAAGCCAAGTTACCGGCTAAACAGCGAGTGCGGCGAACAATTCGCAGCATATCGAATAAAGAGAAAACATTGAAAAACAACATTCGCCTGGCGAAATACTTTTTTTTTTTTTCACGCCGCTTCCATGCTCCGTTATCTTACCCCTTTTTAGCCTCCCCACCGCAAACGACAGCTGTTATAAGAGGTAGTCGTATAGTGCTACCTAGTTCAATGCGTATTTACTATCGCCAACCACATAAGCATCGGCAACAGTTACACGCAGTATATGTATACCACACACGATCGCCGACGGTGACCAATCGACATAAAAAATGACAACCATGCCACTCTGTGAAGATGGAATGGCAGCGAAAGCTGACGACAGTCAAAGCTCTCAAACAAAAAGCGAAGTGCTTTCGCTGCCATTTGTAATGTTGTGCATTCCGAGTCTGGCGTCGTTGCTCGTTCGAATGTGCCCGTGCTCGCGATTGTCGTTTTCGTTCAGCATCGCGGGAACGTTCTTCGTCGGTGGTTGTTTCACGCCGGCGCTGTTTACATTCTCGTTGCTGTTCCCTCCGGCGCTCCTCGTAAGCATGTTGTTCTTCGGGTGTACGAACTATACGTGCCCGCCGCATCGATAACGTAGCTGTTTCTAGCGCCAATACCTCTCCTGCTTATATACTGCGATAACCTTGACATCACGCTATTGTTCAGGGCGAGCGTTCTAACCTGTTCCGTATTTTGACATCTGCGCCACCGCACTGCACCCGTATGGGTTTGTTATAAATCGCTAATTCTGTTTCTATTGCCGGACGCCGAAAGAAACTACGGAAGGTTAGTCATATACAGCTTTCGCTGTAAAACGGCAGCCTCGGAAGCACAAATGTATGTACAAACACCTATGCGAATCCGCCGTGTGAGCGTAGTGCTGTGGTGTAATCGTTACAGTGATCGGGTGTCACGCGCTGTACCCGAGTTCGACTCCCAGTGTGTTCACGATCGTGTAATGTGTGTTTCAGTGTTCGCGTGATGAGTGTTACCAATTTCCTATAACGTGGCTCTAAGCTGTGTGTATGAAACCCCGTGAAACATGTCTCTGGGCGGCACCTGTCCATAACAAAATTATTTCTTCGTAAAAAATGTCCATTGCGCCACATGATCCTGAGTCGCATAATATTTGAGACACCTAGTAAGCCGGACAGATTTGGTCTCAAATACTGCATAAATATGTGGCGTTATGCATGACATTTTCCAAGCAGCCCTTCTCTGCAATAAATCAGGACGTTTAATTGCCTGCCGCCGAAAATAAGCAGCATGCGCAGTAGGCTCCTAGGAGTGCGGCATTTGTAAGCGTCGAAATGTCGATCAACTTTCCGCGTTATATGCGTTGTTTTAGGCTGGTATTGACTAAGACTATACGTACAAAATACTCTTAAAGAACGCAGTTGCTGCTCTGACGAATACAAGTCCACCTGTCGACAGTTGGCTCCTGCAACGTTACGTTTCTTCGACCTCGGTAAGTGATCGTCTCGCTTTTTTTTTTGTACTCCATTTTAATATTTTGCCATAAACATGCACGAGCTAAGAGCTTTGATCCAATAGGCTGTTTCGAACAAATTCTAATCACTTCATTATTCCTTTAGTAAACAACACTCATGGTGCCCAGGATACGACTATGCGCTGTCGATCAATAAAACACACGCTTTGACAACTGCGCTGTACACAGGCTGCGCCTTTATCTAAACATAAGCAAAATCCGTCTATCCTTTCACAGCGCTTTATTTCTATGCCTAGTCCCGCACTGTTGTTAATTCATTAGCGCAGCGAAGTGCATCGGCCATCCATCCAGACACACGCGCCGTTGCAGGTCCCTTCTTTCGGTTCTGTACACTGACGGCTCTTCAGCCCTGTCTAAGCAAAGGCCAGAATCAATCAGATGTCTAGCGAACCATGGTGCGTTCCTTTCCCCACTACCGCCACTCTGGTAGGTGGAAGGAAGCGGCAGAAAAATATTGGCAAAAAAAAGGACAAGGTTACCGTAACTAAAGAGACGGATAACTGTAACCAACGCAGATGGCGATCCTGGTCGTCTGCGTTGGTTATGCTTGTCTGGCCAGTTCCTGGCCTTCGGTAAGTGGCCGCAAGGCTCCTCTTCACGTGCGCGAAGGCGGAGGGAAAAAGGCAAATAGTGGGCTGCTTGTTCGAGGCTTTCTTGGAAGCCGTCATTCCGACCGATCGAAAAGTGACATTGACAAACAAGTGGTCACGCTGGGCTTCATCCGCTGTGACTGCCGCAGAGGGGACCAAAAGTCACTGGGAGGAAGGGCTTCCCACAGTGTTTTATATGATTCCCGTGGTTCAGTGAGAAAACAATCAGACATGAAAAGAAGAAGTCGAATGACAACACGCGCTGGCCGTTTCTCCGATCGGGCTGCTTTATGCATACGCGACGGTTCCTCACATTTATTCTTCTTCTGGCCCCTTGAGAGTACACATGAAAATACTGTGCGTACAAGTTTCTTTGTTGCCAGGGAAGTGTTATTTGTCGTATAAGCATACATAAACAGCATAAATACACAGGCAGAAACAGAGGACGTCTAGCAGTTGTCGCCTGAAAAGGACATTACGCCTACTTGCTTGAAAGCAAGAGATTCTAAAATCTGCAGTTATTTATTTACAGTATCTTATCCTCTGTACGGCATATGAAGATTTATAGATCGTCTTTATTATGTGCTGGCTACCATGTTGTCTTCCGCAGAGAGCAGGTATGTCATAATTATAGTGTGGAATCTCTCCACGTAAGATAACTGCACTTTCAGCCATCGGCGACCACATGACGTCTACACGGTTTTAAATTTCTCCCATTGAGTTTGTGTCCTTTCTTCCCGTGGTACACTGTTGGTGCTTCTGCGGTATTTCTTTTCAAATTTACGTGCGTTTGTACTACACATTGTTAGGGAAAAAACCTCTACTGCTTCCTGCAGGCAAGAATAAAAAGTAAGCTTATCAGCCTTGTGATTCCCTCTGGAATAGCCACTTGGCAATAAGCATAAACTTCTTCTTTTCTTTTTTTTAAGAATCCTCATTACAAGCCGAGCGCATGAATAATTTTTGCGAGGTCCCGCATTACGTACTAGTGCAATATCAGACGCGTTTTTTTCTCGATTTTCCTTTATGAAAATTAAACATACATTCAACCCTAAGCATATCAAGAGGTGGTCTTTGTAGGAAAATACATATTTCAATAAATCTGCCTTGGAAATTATCGATTTCAGCATCAGTACTAGCGAAATGACCGCACGAATATTATTAAGGCAGAACCACGCTATGTCATAAAAAACAGGGACAGTATCGCAGGAGTAATGTGGCCGACTTACTCTTCAAAGCGTTGTTTTACTCTCGCAAAATGTCGAGGGGAGAGAAAGGCATCAGTCATTGCGTAAGCAAGGAGATAGTTAAATTTTCTTTTCACTGTGCCATTCTGGGAGAGAGTAGAATGCCCGTTCAACTCTTGCGGCAATAGAGAACTAGACGTAACGTAAGATCCTGCTTCAACTATAGGAGGCTGGCCCCGAACATGGCGATGTATCACTCACGCACGCTGAGTAAAGAGCACACCGTTTTGCTTCTAAGAGAACAGACAGCCACAGTGCAAAGCAAGGAAGAGCCGACACTTTACTTTTTCACTCGGAGTTGCTCCACCACGAGAGCGCACAACATCGCCGAACAGCAGAGCACTGGAGAAAGGTGATCCGTTCAGCGAGCCGGAAAGAAGGCCATCCAAGGGAGACCTCATGTCAGCCATCTCGCGTTGCCGCGGAAACAGGACAGTCGTTCGTCATTCGTTGGATATAACAAGTCCCCTAGTGAATTCTAACTTGCGTGCACATTTAGCGCATATGACATGCTATCGCCAGGCAGTCGCGACGTTTAGCCGACGCGATTGACAACGGACTAGGCAAGCGCACTGTCCCTCTCGATGTCAATCGAAAAAGCCAGTCGTCGCCATAAATGCGTGTCATTTTATCACTTGCCGCTATCCGTAAGAGCTTTGAAAATCGCAAACGCTGCCAGTACCATGGTATGTTCAATAAGACCTTAGGTGAGGGGACGCATAAGATAGTTTGTTTAGCAGCCCATGATTCCGAGCCTACGCGGAGCGTGCTTAGCGTGCGTTTTGAATGTTCAAATTTATTCAGTTTGGCACTCTAGTGTGCATGGAACGCTGCCAAAATAAGAAGTCACATAACAGAAGGCGTCATTTCGCTGGCGGCATGCTTTCAGCAGAATAAGCCCTGCGTTTGACGGTGTCTTTCGCCCAGGGGTGTTCTGCGACCACTGAAGTTACGTGCAGGACGGTGCGAATGTGCAAGGGTGTTATTTGTAAGAATTTGGTGAATTGTAAAGTGGCGAATTATGCATCGGAATCGAATATAATGGCTACTTTATGGAATTACAGTTGTACGTGCGTTTTGCATACGCTTACTGTTTTGGGCATGCCTGTACAGTTGAGAATTATGAGTTGGCGCTTGAGAGTTATGTCACATGAACAGTTAAACCACTCCTCCTCTTGGGGGTTACAAGTGTAATTTCTGCATTTTGCTACTGCATGGCAGACCAAATGTGCTTATCGCTTTAATATTTTTGGGGAGAAATAAAGCATCAAAAGAAAACTTTCCCTTAATTCTGTGTTACCAGTCGTCTGTCACACGTATATAAAAAAAGTTGGTCTAATAAACTAATAATTGCCGTCTAACCGCAACTTTTATGTACCTTTAACAATGTAATATGCTAGATTTCAAACTGCAGCAACAGTCGAGTCTGGCTAAAATGAACTCCATCGCCTACCTCATAAATGAATATAAGTTGACGCCTTTTAGTAAGCTTAGATGCAGGCCGCAGTGAACTGTTTCTTGTTAGCCTTGAAATGTGGGTAAGCTTTGCATAACAAGCCTTGTTGCCGATTCTCATAGTCCCATCCAATAATATTCATTGGACTAGAGAACCGTATCTTTATTCCTACTGAGCATCAAGTTAGCAGATATAATCCTCAAATTACGGCTTGAGCAGTGGTGCTACCAGAGATGGTGCGGGGGCGCACTAGGCACGTGCTTAGTATGTGTCACAAGTGGTGTTTGTGAAACACCAGACTAATGACAGACTTATGATATTTGACAGTGACCAATATTCTATTTATTAGTAGCAGTATTGTAACATTGGTGCTGAACGAGGATCAACTGTCGGTTATCTCTTTTTTTTTTCTTTAAATCTAAAACTTGAAAATTTAGCAGTTGACTATTGCAGTCATTTAGATGTTTAACATGCGTTTCTGTTGGTAAACTAAGAGCTAATACTTTCTTTTTAATGAATTGACCTTATTTCTTTACTGTCTTGATGTTTTTAGACCATATCCTCGCGTTGACTTCTGTACACGATATTTTTCAGGCACCCGCTTTATATAATGCAAGACGACAACTGCAAGGACACAAGGATGTCAAAGAGCCAGTCCAGCACGATTCCACATGGTGCAAAGGAGCGCATTCCAAAGAATCAAAATACATTGCCATGCAGTTTGGACGAGAAGACTAGAATGAGGGTATGTTGGGTGTATCGTTTGACTAAATGTGAGCAAAACTTTCAAAATACCGTATGAAACGCCAAGATCAAAATTCTCACATCCTCTAGGCAGTCATCTTCGTATTTTTTTTAAATGTCTCTGATGTTAAAGTCAAGATTAAGTATGCTCTCTGAGACAAACACTTAGGAGCAAGTGTCAATGAAAAATTAGAACTGTGTTTTAAAGAAAACCTGATTAGTTTTGTGAGAAGTGACCGCTTTTTTATCCTGTCTCTCAACAGATGACGAAAAAAATAGTTGACGTGACGAAAAAAATAGTTGTACAATAACATTGCAGATTTGCTTAGTGGCATAATGAATACTTGCAGTGAGCATAATGCTTGTGTTCAGTATAAAAAGCAGCAGCTCGTGCTTGGTTAGCTGCTGACATAATTTAAGAGCGCGTAAATGCAAGGGTGCAAACACAGACCACTGCCATTCTCTATATTATGCGCAGACATGAAGCAGACAGATTTTCATGTCTTCCCTTTTATCTGTTTTCACACCTAACTTTACAAGTATGGCTTCCTCTTGGGTTCCAGAAAACGGAAGCATTGGGGCACAGTACCCCATGTTTAAGATGTCATTATCGTTTACGTGCATGCTCACGAAACTAGTTCCTCAGAACCGCTCGCGGCTCCCGAAGCGTGAGCAAGGAGCAAGAGCTTTAACTGTACACCGTGGTGCGCACCTTACGTCTTAATTAGAAGCCACAGAGTTGCTTGCAATTGAAAAATTAATTTGACAAATGTAGAATTGCGGTTTCTCCTTTTGTGAAATAGTCATATGAGTGCCTCTGGCATGTATTTGAGATAATGATTAACGTGACTATCTACTTGCCAACCGAATATGCTAGTGGAGGCAGCGATGTGTTCATTGCAAAGAAGTGAGAGCATCTGCGTGGAACACTTGTTCATGGATTGGCAGATGTGAACATATTATAGGGTTAATCAAGCAAAAGCCCCTTAATTTGATGGCTTTTGCAGATATAAATTTTATAAGGCAAACTATAATTAAGCATTTTTCCACATAGTAAATTTCTGGAGTTAGGATAGAGTGCACAGTGAGGCACTGTATTAATGCCTCACTGTGCACTCTATTTTGAGATGATAAGATTCTGTGAAGCGCGGTAATTTTTCTTACTTTAGTGGGCCGTAACCACTTCAATAGGAAAAAAGCTTTGGTTTCAGGTAATTGGCTCATTGAGCAAGTATATGCATATCCGCATGCAAAATCCACGTGCATGGAATGGATATGTAAAATAAGATGGTGTCTTTCACAATTTATTATTTGTTTCTTTGTCTTTTTCGTGCACTGCCCTCTCTGTGCTTATGCCTATGTTGCCTTTGATGCATTATATTCATCACATCTGGTTTTTGGTTCAAATCTAGAGCCATGGTATACTAGATTGCATTTTCAACCAGTCAAAATAATTGATCATTTGATTATGCAAGCTGCTCCGCAGAAGTATAGCATTCATGCCGTTATGCGGAATGAAAACATACCATATATGACAAGAAATTTGATGTGCGAGACCTTAATGCAAATGCTCCTTGCAGTTTTATACTCATTTGCTACACACTAGGTAATATTGTAAATTTAATTTTATGTATCTGTGAGAACGTGTAACGGATCAATACCAACAGCATTAGGAAACTGCTTTCGTGAGGATGCCAACCGAATAGGAAATATGATACGCCTCTGTACCTCTTTGAGACTGGGCGGGATTTTGCTGCAGAACCACGACAAGACACGCTTAGAAACAATGGGGTGCAGCCCATTGTTTAATAACTTTATGTGAAATCTTTATAACCAAAGCTAGACCTGCGGCCTCATTTGATAACATACGACACATTTCTAAAAGCACTATACTCTGTCAGGAATATTCATACGTTGTACAGGACGTTATCAAATGAGCTGCTGTTTTAGAATATGGCACGAAAAAAGTTTCTTGCACAGTTTATCTGCATTACCAGCCCCGTGCTTAGCAGCTCGTCTGGTAAGCTCTGTCATATGAGTGCATGCAATTTGTGCTAGATAGGCGTTTGCTGACCAGTAATGTGGTCCATATTTTAGTTCCATCGTATCGTCAATACTTTGTGAGTTTCTGCGCATTTGTTCTATGATTAACTTTCCATTGTATACATTAGTTTTGAAAAGATGGGGCCAATTGAAAATAAATTATATTTCTACACTGCAATACTGATAAAAATTTAGAGAATGTACGTATATTTTATTACAATATGTATTGTAAATTTCATGGACATCAGTGTAATCTGATTTTTGTGTGTGTCAGTGTGTTTCTCGAATTATTAGTCAGTTTGTCTTTTGAGTGATCAATAAAGACTTTGACCTTTTAAGAGAAAAAAATGTTTCAATTAAGTTCTGCGCGATCACTCTTTGCGGTGCAGAAGCTACTCGCTTCTCGTATCATGTTGGCCTGTGCCAACTGTTTTAGCACAAATCGATTAGATGCATCCTAAGTCAAAACTGGAATGAAGCTGGCCGACGACAATTTCACGGTTTTGACCATCTATTACACAGGCTGATAAAGAAGTGACCCTGCTACAGATGTGCCTTTTGAAGTAACCGAAGTAACATTATGTAGGACAGCGAAAACATAAATTGAAATGAAAGTCAAGAAATGCAGCCCTCAAACGGTCCGGAATGCCTTCATATTAATTTACTTTGCCCTAGCTATTCATGAGTTTGAATGGCTGTGGCCCTTTGTCCGCGGAACTGCTAATTACCTGTTACTAATTAGGCTTAGTTAGCTAGAGCCCTTAAGGCAAAATATTTTTAACGAGAAACTAGCTTAGATTAGCTTTTCTGCGCAGGCCCTTGTGCGGAATGAACGTCGAGTCTTCATTAAATAGGAGCATTTTTTTTTTGCCTTCGATGTATTCGGTGCTAATTATCGCTGTGCAATTCACCTTTTCTAAGGCAGTACAAAGACTGTCGGATGCGTTTAGTCATTGCGTTGTGTAAAGCATCACACAGAATATTTGCTTCCGGAGAGGCTGTCCACAATCACAGAGTTTTGCTGGTGGCCTGTGTTTGTAAGTACGGATGTGGAAGTTTAATTAAACGCTGAGCTACATTTCAGTGCCACAATACGCGGGAAGAATAATAACCTTCTTGAAGTCGCAAGACACGACGTGCTGACTTGTCTGACTTTTATTTACCGCAAGGCTGAGATGCGGAAATGACCCCGAATGAAGTCGCAATGAAGCGACGGTATAACAGGTCCAAAGCCTAGACGGGCCGACAGTCTTGCATTTCTATGGGCTCTATTGCATCAGTATGTGCCATTATTTCCCTTGTGAGTCGGTTCCTCTGTAGTTTCTAAGGCCGACAGTTATAGCCGACGTTTCGTTAAATAAAACATCTCAGTATTCTTGTCTACTTTATGTCATGCTTGAGCTTCCTCCTGGTGTCGTTTTGTGTATTCAGTTCGGACAGTATGACGTCCGTTTCAGTTTGACAAGGGATAAGCCTATTTAACAGCACCCTCAATAACGTGCTAGTAAAATCGTTTCGTTCACTTTGCAAGCATGCATGGTTGGAATTGTATATGGTAGTATATGCGAGCGCTTATAATTCGAAGATTTTGACAAGAAGGACTGTATAAATAGCGGCAAGTTGTCAAAATGTACGCACTACGCTAACGCTTTATTACAGAGAGCCGTATCTCGTAGTTATGCGTTTACTCCTTCTCTTGTACCCGTCATCATTGGTTATACCATAATGTTGCTCACTTTTTGTGTCCCCCTGTGTGGAGAACATGAAGCTGGAGCCCACCTGCTGAGTCCTGTCTCTGCCGTTCACGTAAAGCACCTTTCTCTGTTGAACTGTTCGCTCAGTACATTTCATACAGCAAGTTGTAATTTCCGGGGTACTGTGATGATTGTACTCTATAATAATATCATGCACGTTACCCAACTTTATAACACAGATCCTTAACTGCATGATGTTCTTATAGTGTACTTTTTCAATGTTTGCCGGATGACCGTGGTAATTTCGGGAATGGCCACGCCGGCGAAGCCACCCGAGTTGCACGTTGGAGTGGTCGGTGAATTGTGAGTCTACTTCCGCGAACTGAGACTACAGCGGCGTTACGCTCGATGTCACGTGAGTGTACATTACTCATTAGGACTCAAGTGTTTTCATATGTATCACTTACGTTCCGCTTTCTCCTGATCTACAACTGCTTCTACCGCCTGGCTTTCCACGATGAGAACAGACCATGCTCTACCGTTTGTGGCTGGGTGTGGCTTTTTACGGTTCCTATACTTTCCTTCCCCTTTCTTTATAAGGTCGGCAAAGTCAAGGTGAACTACTTAAAATGGGTGCCTGAGTAGGTTGATAAGACTATAATGTTTCCTCGAAGTCTGAATTTTGCCTTGAATATTTGGCACTCATGGCAAGTCTTGATGTACTTAGACATATCAGCTTTCCTGCTTCTCCGAATAAATCTTTGCGTCAGTCTTCGGTAGGACCCCCAAGTTAATGTCACACGCCTGCGCGGCACACGCAGCACAGTCATAGCATACAGCCGAAGCTAGAGGAGCGGCTACATAAGAGCTCCATTTTCGGCACCACGCACTACAGGTCTTCGGGGCGAAGTATCTTAATAATAATAATAATAATAATAATAATAATAATAATAATAACTATTATTATTATTATTATTAAGTTGGTTATTTCCATCAACGATGTAGGAGACAGCGGGTAACAGTCGTTTGAGGAACAAGCAACGTTACTGAAGGCCGCTTTATACAGCAGGCAGTGATGGCACGCCTGTACAAAATACAAAATGTTCAAAACTAAAGCACTTTTGCATGAAACAGTGACAGAAGTTAAAGAATGAAGAAAAGGCACGATAATATTCTTTATTTATTGCGCGAGAAAGGATAGGTGAAATGTCCACGTAGTGTTCGTACAGAAGTTGTTTGTAACTGAATATCTGATTTATTAGTTAAATTTAAAAGGATTGGTAATGTGCATGACATTTGTTGCGTAGAATAATTTGCCCGCGCACTGATCACCTTGCACTGTGCTGTGTAACGAGCGGCGTATGAATGCGTGTCTTTATGGAGTTTAGATAACTGATAAAAAAACTTTATATTTTCTTTCACCTCCCGTATGGACGCCCGACTTAATTTATAATTATCAAGCTTGAACACGCGAATTATATTTGCTTTCAAAAATAAATCTGAAGTATGGAAACATATGTTACATTAAAGAGTGGTCGAACACGCTTTTTTGCAATATATATATTCTTTCAATATTTGTACGTGTCGTAGTGCCACATACCGATAAAAATAATATAATGAAGAAAAAGGTGTATTGTAAGCAAGAAGTTTCATTTTGAAAGATAGCTTTGTGTCGTGCCATCATACAAACAACATAGGATAACTTGCCGAAAACCGATTCAATGTGCGCATTCCACAGTTTATTTTGTGTGCAGATAGCTCTAAGTATTTTTACACTACTTACTATTTCAATTGTTTCGCGTACATAATAAAGGGTGATAAGACTACAGTTCATTTGCATAGATTACGGCCTGAAAATCGCATATTTGATCTCGTTTGTATTAAATTGTCGAATGTTTGGTGCTAACTATTCTTGCCGAGTTTTTAGAGCAACGTTGGCTTTATTCTGAAGGCTACCAGGTTCAGGTGACGTAGGAAATATGATAGCATCGTCAGCATACTTTATGCATTTTACATCTCTATAGATATTTATCGGGTCATTGATACACCCTACAAAAATAAACGGGCCAAGAATATTTGCCTTGAGAAACGCCTCTGCTGATTCATTTTAATTCTCAGCGGCCATTATTTATTTGGACGTATTGATATCGACTATCTAGGCAAGATCTCGTGAGGTTTAGAAAGTGCCCTCGAATACCATAAGCTTCAAGCTTTTCAAGTAATATGGAATGATGGGTGCAATCAAATGTTTTAGTGAATTCAACGTTAAGGCCGAGCACGAGATTCTAGTTTTCAAACTTTCATAGAATGAATTCTTCTTGTTGAAGTGGGGCTATTTCCGTAGACAGGCATTTCCAAAATCCAAATTGGGCTTTAGAGATGAGATTGTGCTTATCAATAAAAATTAGACATTTGCATATGTGTTAGTTTCTCCAATCCTTTGGTTAATATAGGTAACATGGAAATAGGTTTATAACTTTTTATGTCGTTTACGTCACCTTTGATAAACAGCACCGAAATTTAGCTGTCTGCATTCTCCTAAATAGTAGCGCTCGCCAAAGACATATTAAAGTATAGACGAGATATGGACAAAGAATATCGAGCATCTATTTGATTGGACGAACCTGCACGCCTTCAACACCGCAATTTGAGCTATTTTTTTAGTGAAAGGAAAACTGACTGTACCTCGGGCTCTGTAAGCGGGCCAAGGAAAAGTGAAAATCGATTCCTATCTTGCATGAATTTGGAAATATCAGCTGATGCACAAGCATTACCATGGATCGCAAGGTAACCATTAACAATATTTGCCAGAGCACAGCCTGATACTTAGTTGCCACCAAGAAATAGCTATTCTACACGGGGGGATGATCTGCGGCGATTTAAGACAGTATTTAGCTTTTGCCGCAGCATATCGGCTTTATTCGAGCAGCTCTCAAAATCATCATGAAAATAGTATTTCCTGTGCGATGTCATTTCTCTGTTTAGTTTCTTTCTAAGCAATTTGTATTCCATCAATATGCTTTGACCTTTGGCCGTGATAAACTTCTGTTAAAGTGCTTTTTTACAAATTATTTGTTTAGCAATTCAGGGCTCATCTATGGCTTTCGTATTTCTTTACCCAATATAAACTTCTTTTCTGGCAAATGGCCCTTATATATTCGAGACAGCTAAATAAGCTTGCGATATGTGATTTCAATGCAGTTTCCAGAATTGGATTAATATTACTACAAATTAATCCAGCTCTAAGATTCTCTAAACCTGTTTGTATAACAATTTAGAACGGAACATACTGGTGCTTTTTGTTCGCTTTAACCTTATGTTATGATAGCGGAAAAAAATATTAGAACGTGGTCACTAAAGTCACGCGTTATTACATCACTAGCAGTTTTTGCATAATGGCGATTAGTGATGCATAAATTCAGCAGTGTTTCGCTTTCCGTTGTAATTCATGTCGACGCACGGATTAAATTTGCGCAACCATTTGAACTCAAAATGGGTAACATGACTTTTGTGGCGCAGAAAAGGTCAAAAAGTCAGTATCGAAATCACCAGCAGACACCAAGTTTTTGCCAGTTTCTGAAGCAAATGACATTGGCTGTTCATAAAAGAAGAAGAAAACTAGAAAGATTTCCGCTTGGTGGTCTATAGCAAACAAAAAACATGTAATCACCCACACGAATAGTTATTATTTCAAATTCTTCATAGGCGATACAAAAGTTGGTAAGCAATTCGCAGTGTACGTGCTCTCATAGCAACAGCGCAACACCACCTCCATTTGATATGTATTAGTATCATCGCATCGTTTTCATGAGAGCGATCTGTCCGCCCGGCACCGATGGTGAACCGCACTAACAGTATGCTGAGCCCGAGGTATGCTTGGTTGCATCCGCGCGCGTAGCTCTACGAATTGTTTCTTCAGGTTCGTCCCTTGCGAGGAGGCACCTTGATGTGCACCGAAGAGTAAACATACTTATCCAGACTACGTGATGCACATGTATAATCTCTCTACCTGCTATATCTAGTTCCTATATCTAAATAGACTAGATCGATTTAATTCAGCTCCGTAGCATTATGGAAGTTTATTATTGGAACAGCATTTATATGGTTACTCCAGACTGCTTTTCGCTTTCGCCATGAAGTTTCGTATACCGGATGTCCCACGTAACTTCAAGAACGTTTATGTACCACGTATTGAGCAACAGAAATCTGTATCTGGAGCTATTCACTTTGCTCTACAATGTCTTCGTTGACAATTTCATTTATTTATAATATTCGAGAAGTTGAATAATTAAGAGTAATTATGTCAATTAGGCGGAATGCGAAAAAATCATGAGCCATTCCACTGTGCGAAGGTGGGTAACCAGGGAAGCTGCTTAGCACACGACACAGAGGTGGCACGGAATTTTGAAAAAAGGTACGAGCATATTCATTGTTTTGATCGGTTGTCATCGTGACGACAGGTAGGCACACATTCTTGCATGACCTCTGTTATTCTTATATTGATTCCATTATATTCGCACATTGTCCGAACTCCCGAGGAGCAGCGCACCTATGAAGAGCGACGGCAGGAAGAGAGACGAAAATGGAATTGTCGCTGGCGGTTGGCAAACACCACCGATGAAGATAGTTCACAATACGTCAAGCGAACGGCAACTTCTATTTCTGTTTGTTTATATGCATTGATGTGGACGACGGCACAGCCACTCCGAAGAGCCGGAAAAAACTAGACACGCGTGACGTTTTGACGGCACCGCCACCACAGGACAGCGTAGGGGAGGAAACTAGATATGCAAGTGCTTGGAATTCCGAGAAAGAGAGGGCGTTGCGAACGAAGACATGGCCGACGCGGGTCGGCCTTTTGGGCTGTGATCCGATCCTAGCAGTGATCACAGCTGGCAGCACTGATGGCGTGTCGGAGAAGGATGGCGACAGTGCGCCTCCCCCCCCCCCCCCCCCACATGAGCAGGACAGCACCGAGGACCCTACTGAGGGCTCGCCAGAACAGGCAGCAGCGACCCCCGAGCAGGCTGCCGCCCAGACGCTCTCCGAGGCGTCTCCTGCAACACACGAGCTGTGCAGCGACGGCGACCTGGCGGAGTGCTCCTCACAGGAGGGGCCAGTGCTGATAGAGCTGACCGTGGCCCGGGCTCCTCCCTTGGCGCCTTCGATGCTGTCTGAACAGGGTAGTGCTGGGGGTCCAGTATCAGGCATATAAGGGCCAACGGTCGTGCGAGAGCCCTATCCCGACGAGGCAGGAACACAAAGTATGGACTCCGGCAGCCATGAAGTTGGAAGACAGGACGAGAATGCTGGTAATATGTGATCATGGGCCATGCGAACCATACGACCATGTGACTTTGTAATGGCAAAAGAGACGGCAGAGCTGCGGGCATTGAGCCGGTTGCCTGAGCCTCCTGAGGATGGGGCACGGTTCGAAAACATCTTTGACCGTGCCATCGCGGCCGCAACTAAACATCTGTGTCTGCCAGAACGGGATGCGCGTCAATCTCGGAGGAACGAGGACAATCCCGACGATCATCAGCAAATACAGGCCCTGTATAAGAGGAACCGGCGCCGTGTGGTGTGACTAGTCATCAAATTCCCTTCATAGCGCTGCCCAATTGACCAAGGTCCACTGCTGCACCACTTCACCAACCTCTGGTCGCCGGTGGCAGTAGACAGCGGCATCGTGCAGTCGAAAGCCCCAACTACCGAGGAGCTCGAATGTGCCCCTTTCATTACCAAAAATTGCAGGCAAGCTCCATAAATGGCAGAGTACAGCTGCAGGGGAGGACCGCCTCAGGTAGTACCACTGGAAGCAGGTGGTTCTCGAGGGTTGGTTCCTGGCGGCGGTATTCATCATATGCCTCCCGTAGCACCGCACGCCCCTTAGCTGGAAATCAACGAGGACAACTCTCTTTGACAAGAAGGGCGACCACGAGGACCCCACAAATTGGCGCCCCTTTGCCCTTCGTCGAACGATTGCAAAGCTGTATAAAGGGTGTCTTAGCACCCGGCTGCAGAGGTGGTTGGGCGACCATACGGTATTGTCAAGGTGTCAGAAGGGCTTTCTGACACACGATGTAGTATTTGAGCAAAACTTCGGGGTGCACGGACACTTGGACGACGCCAAGACAGGAGGTAGGAAGCTGTGCGTGGGATTCCACGAGCTTGCAAACGTTTTGGATCGGTCGCCCATCAGGCACTCGTTGACGCTGTCAGCAGTGCCGGCATGGGCGAGGCCTTCGCCAACAACGGGGACAATTTCGACCGCGCCAACATGACCTGGGTCATGGCAGCAGCAGGTACTACGGAGAATATCGCTATCAGAGCTGGGCTGAGGCAAAGCTGCACCATGACCTGGGTCATGGCAGCAGCAGGTACTACGGAGAATATCGCTATCAGAGCTGGGCTGAGGCAAAGCTGCACTCCAAGTAGCCTGCTGTTCCACTTGGTGATGAATCCGGTCATCCAAGCAGTGCAGGGAGACGATAGGCAGCACAACATCCTTGCCTACGCCGATGATCACACGCGGCTGGCCATAGAGCCCGCCACTTCGTAGATTCGCTTGAATACAGTGGCTTCCCTCTCGCCCCAGTTAGGGCCGCCAAATGCCGGTCTCTACACCAGTCTGGTCGCCGCCCTGTTGGTTTGGTACCCAGCCCATCGCCTTCACCGTCGGTTGCGAATCGATTGCGGCACTTGGGGATTTCTAGGGGCACAAGTTTCTAAGCCGACCCGCGAAGTTCATAGTGTTACCAGACAACTCCACTGTCAACGAGACCATCCACTTGACCAGAAAGCTGCTCTCCTCTATGCTCACCCTGTGCCAAAGGCTGGATGCCATCAAAACGTTTATGTATCCAGCTCTGAACTTTTCCATGCAGGTGGGCATCGCCAGCAAAGGGAAGTGGCAGCGTCTGGGCGAAGAGCTCCGCCCGCTGATCAAGAACACCTAGTACGTACCAGCCAGATCTTTCAATGAATATGTGTACGGAAGCACACAGGCTAGCACTGCAGGGATCCCACTTGTGGTGGAGCTGAGCGACGTGTCCTGGGTGAACGGGGTTTTTAGGCGCGTTACGTCGACCGACATGGATGTCCCGGAGCGAACGGCAGGACACCTGGAGCAGCTGAGGCAGCCAGCGAACACCGAGGACATGTAGGCCTACTTCACGGGTGAGACGGAGGGCGACTTTCGACCAACGTCCATGCAGCTGCAGTCTGTGTGCACGGAGGCCACGAACGCATCCCTTCGTCTCTCTATCGCCTGGGAGCTCCTAGATCAGGCTGCCCGCTTCACTTGTGGAGCGACCTCCATGGCGGCAAGGAACCGCCACAATCTCATCAGAACCGTCCAGGTTCCTTTCTCCAAGGAATGGGACAGCACTCTGCAAGACAAATCTAACCAGGGCAAGGCGATGGTGTGCATATCGGCGGACCAGGCAAACGCCCAATTCATGAGACCCGGCCATTAAACTCGCTTCATGGATTGGCGCTTCATCCATTGAGCCCGGTTCAATCTCCCACCCCTAAGCAGTGCAGGTATCTAGGTACCCGAAACTGACAAGCGATGAAGGCGCTGCGGGTATGGGGAGGAGACGCTGCCGCATGCCAACTGCCACTGCATGCGGCAGAGCCGGGAAATGACGCAGCGCCACAATGCCATTGTTGCATGTGTCAAGAAAGCTGCCTTGGGAAAGTTCCCCGTCATTGCAGATCACCAGGTCGTCGGCACCACTTCTTTCAAGCCCGACCTCGTGCTGAGCGATGGAGAGGAGGCACTCATTCTGGACGTCTGCTGCCCCTTCTCAAACAGACTGCAGGCATTCCAGGACCCCGGAACGCCAAGAGTAGAAGTACGCCCCTGTACAATGACATCTCCTACGGTGGTTCCAGCGCGTGACACTGCACGCCGGCGTCTTTTGCTGTCTGGGCACCTGGGATCCGGCTAGATCGTGTCCTCAGCAAGATATGCAGTCGGCAGTACCTGTGAACCATGAGAATACATTCTCAGTTGCACGATATGCTTCTGGGAGCAAATTTACAAAGCTCACATAGGCCCTTGCTAATGTGCTTTATTGTTTCTAGAAAAGCGATGTTATACACCATTACAGTTTTAGCCTTTTATATTGCTAACACCTTCAAGTACGCTTTAAAGCCATTTTTGTTTATATTTTGTTGTATACACTTCTGTCATGTTCTCTTTTGGTTTTGTGATCGTTTATTGTCATACTGTGTAACTAGGATAATAATAATGATGGGGCGACCACCTGCGGTCACCTTCTGTGTTGAAGGAGTCAGCAGTGGCAGAACCTTGCCGACCTGGAAAGGTATTCCCGCGTATGTATACGCTGTTAGAATCACGTCGAAAGCAGGTTGTTGCATTTCAGTTAAAGACTCTTACCATCGCAGGATATAGCGGTAACCTCGAACTTGACGGTTCATGCCTAGGCCGCAAGCGTGAAGCCGGTAAGTCCCTTTTATTGACTCCAGGATTCGAACGCACATTTTAATGGTTAAGTGTTTTCAGCATGCTGTACAAAAAAACATCAGGAATATTTGAGGTGGCCTGATATCGCGAGTGAACCAAAAGAAAGAAAAAAAAAGCTTCATACAAAAGCAGTGCCCGTAAGTCTAAAGTTCGCTTTAAAACTCTGCGGAGGAATATATCTACTCATAATCGTCTTTCTTTCGCAGGGATGCTCTAAGAATTCCGGTTGTACGATAAGCTCCGGCAGTTGGTGCAGGGCAATATTTTTATTATATATGGTAATCCCACGTACATCCATCCGCTCATGCAGCCATATGTTGGTGCACATCTCAGTCCACAGCAGCAAGAATTCAACTTTATTAAGAGCACTGTTCGTCAGACCGTCGAATGGGGATTCGGCAAGACGATCACTGTGTTTGTTTACTTTCTCAGACAACAACAAAAATCAGAAACAATTCCTTCAGAATGTACCTTAAATGCATATAGTAGCCACTATACTCACGAACTGTCGCACTTGCCTTTAAGGCAGCCAAATGGGGATGCTCATGCGCCTTCGGACACCATCTTGCAAGAATACCTTCTGTTGCGTAAAGGATGAGGAATAGCGGTCAGTGAAAAACTACTTGTTTCTTCCACTGAAGCAATAGTTACTGTGGCTCTCCAGACCTGCAGAGTTCACTCTTCGTGCTGCCAATAGCTGATTAAATTTTTGGAGTTATCGCAAAATACTTCCTAAATCCACAATTTTTACAGGCAAGTCAATCTTGTGAATGACGAAATGCATTCAATTGGTTCTCTTTGGCAACAGATCCTTCACAACATCCAGTCGTGCGTTTTGTTGCGGGATAAACGTACTTTGGTCTTTTTCGCGTTTCCTGCGTGCTGCAGTAAGTTCCTCCATCCGAAGCCTATCTTTTTTTGTCAGCCCGCTCTTGGACATCGAACTTCCTGCCAGCAATATGTTGATACAATTTATTCTCCTCAAGCGCGAGTTTTTGTGGTTATAGCCCCAGGCGCAGCTTCTGCAGTGTAGCATCTCTGTCTCCAGCGGACTTTTCAAACTGTAATCCTCGGTAGAAAAATGCGAGGTTGACATCAGTGGGATTAGCAACTTAATTATTTCATTACCGCGAGAAAATGGCCACTTTATAGGTCTCGGAAGAAATATTATCTACCACTTCAAATAATATTCCAGCACACATTGCAGCATAGCATATTGTTCATAATGAAATACTTTTTCGGAAAACATACGTTGCCAAAGACATTCCTTACGTAAAACATAAAATTTCACGAAAGCGCCATTTTTGTTGCCAGTTGATAAAAACGCTAATAAAAACATGATTTCTACAAAAACATAAATGTCAAAGGAACTTCAGAATATACGTTTCTAAGATAAATAATTCATGAATAGTGTCTCAAAAAAAAAAAACAATGCTCAGTACACCGCCGTTCTTCGGATAAAAAAGGAAACTAAGACCCTTTCATCGCTCATGCCATGCGGTAAAGCAGTTCCTGAATTTTGTGAAGCAAAGGTGAACTCCGCACTTTTGCCAAAAACATCTGGTTCTTGTTCAAATTTGTGGTTCTCGTAACACATTTTGCAGTTCCGCCTTTCCGGCATCTTGTGAGGATGGTCCGATGAGAAGTTCAAGGAACGTACTTCACCAGCTCGTCTAGAGTCATGCACCTCTTCCAGGACTAATCACTCTCAGCGTAGCTGAACAGCTACAAGATTATGCATCCAAGCATATTCGTTCGCATTTTTCCAGATTGAATTAGTCACCTGTGTAGAGAAGAAGAGCAGAAAGAAATCCCACGCCGTTGTGAGCTATCTTGCGCTGGTCCGTAGTCTCGGGGCGAGATGTGCTACGGGCGACCTTCTTGACGTGAACGGAAGTTTCATTGCTGCCGATGGCGGCTTATCATGACCAAGCGAAGTATGCACCCTAAAGGTAATCAGTGGAGCCCTCAGGTCGTGCAAAAATATCGGCAGATAAGCACGCACAGGGAAGGAGGCCGCTCAAGGCCGTAAAGGAAAGTCGTCCAGTGAACAGCTGCGGATGTTCCATGCTGACTCAAAACATCATCTCCGTCAGACCTTGAATCTGCTTTGCTCTCATCTCCGGAATCATAACTCGAGTCCTTATCAATAACATGAAGTGTGGGTGCACCATAGTTTCGAACAGGGCGCTTTTCGCGCGACGCAGCTGCGCGGGACGACGCCATAGGAGCGACTTTTGATAACCGCGCAATGACACCGGTAGCGCCCCTTGCCTGTATTTTACGAGAGAAGCGATACGCAAAATCTTGGAAACTGGTTGAAAATGCCAGGTCCACATTTCGGACATGCGGCGGACTTTCATAAGTACACTTTCGCGGAATAAAACGACTCGCACTCCAAACCAAAGCTCACTAGTGAACGGCAGGCGTCATTTTCAGTCAATTGTCACCGCTCGGCACAGTTGGATGGCAAAGCCGGCAATATAATTTAATTATTGACTTGCTGGAAGTCATTTCATTACAAAATTTTGATGCTAGTGTAGCGTGATCATGAGCGGCATGCCTTTTTCTCGAGCACGGCAGAAGATCACAGCCACGCCTTTTTTCGGTACAACATACGCACATTAGTTCGCAAAAAGGTCCCTCACTAATCACAACGTCGCCGGAGTGCAAAAATTTAAACTCATTGTGGAAGTTCGGTGCCTGTACTAACTACTGCATGGCTTTAAGTGGATCAGACATGGCTCCAACATGGCGAAATCGGCGATCTAAAGCATCGATCACCGGTGATCAATTTGAATAGGCTTGGCAATGAAAAAAGTTACAAAAATAAAGGCATGATGTTCAGGCCGCCAATAGCTACAGAAGCATATGGGCTTGCAGGCTTTCGTTGAATAGAATTAAATTCTGTGGTCTTACGTGTCAAAAGCACGATTTGACTATGAGGCACATCGTAGTGGGAAACTCCGGATTAATTTTGACCACCAGAGCGGTCCTTTAACGTTCCTCCAACACACGGGAGATGAGCGTTTTTTTTTTTTTTGCTTTTGCATATCGCTTTCATCTAAATGTGGCCGCCGTGGCCGCATTTTGATCTCGCAACCTCGTGCTTAGCAGCGCAACACCATAGCCACTGAGCCACCAAAGTGGGAAGATTCGTTCATAGAAATGACTAGCACAGCAATAAATTAACTTGTGAGGAGCGAAGATGCCATAGTGATTTCTGTTTCATGCAGCATTGATAATCAGAACAGCATGCAACATGCACACAGAGGAGCAAAGTTTCATAAGTCACCTGCCTGTCTCCTTTTGCTGGGCGCCCCTGCCTTAGTGCGCATGACTGTTGGGCTGGAAGTTCAATGGCGGGACCATGCTCCTTAGTCCTCCTTGCATAGCACAACTGCTGCGGGCATGCTGGTCAGTCTGTGACCCTGGTGACTGAGTGCCATTCAGGGCGCTCCAGTCGGGGGGTTCTGATTGGCTATCTTGGGGTACTAAAATTTGCTGTATGGTTGGGGGCTCCTATTGCAAGTACACATACCACTTTGTGTACGCAGAGCAAGCTGTGGTGTTACACCTCGGTTGTCTTTACCCTATATGCTCTTGGGAAGTCTCGAAGCCTCGGTTGAATGGATGGGATGAAAAAATGTCCATATCAGCAGAAGAATGGGAACGAAAATTAATATTCGGCATTACCTAATTGCTGAAGGTAGAATGTGATTAGGCTAGAATGCAAAAAAACGGAAAAAGGCTAGAATGTATAGCTGCGTACAAGCATATTACATCATGATACTTTTTACAGATACTGATACTTTGAATTTTAAAGATGCAACATTGTGGGCCTCTGCACTTTCCAGTTGAGCAAAATGTGCCACCGACGCTCTATCCCTTGCTGCTGATGCAAAACATGGCTGCAAATTTGCATCTCTGCGCTCAAGTGTCATTGGCTGCGGATCAGGCTGCAACCGCAGAGCCACCTTCTGTATGATGGTTCGCCTGATCACGCAGCCAAATTCTTTTAGCAAGAGGTAGAATGTCTGTAAGCAACTGTTCCTGTTTCGAGTATTGCTTCTCGGTTCCCGACCTGCAACGATGTATAACAACAATCACCGTATATAACCGTATCCGCCTTAAAAATAGCAACGTTCCTAGCCACTACACACTACCATAAAACTGCCAATTTGCCCTCCTGCGAAGCGTCATAGTTGTAGCTGCTACATTCGCTGCACGCACAAGTGCTAATTCTCTAGAACGAAGTGCATTATTGAAAAGCTCGAGGCTTTATGTCGTCCCCTATTTTTGGTCGGCATGCACATGTATGACCAGGTTGAACCTTGAGGTTAGCGTCAATGTGCTGGCGCATCTCTCGTAAAGGTGTTGAAGTTTAACGTCCGCCTGCTGAAGTTTAACTCTTGTAAACGTAGTTATCCCGAGCAAAAGGTCTATTTGGCTTGGTTTTGCAAGGACTATGCACGCCGTTCTTCATTAAAGTTAGGCCAGTGTTTCACACACATTATACACGCTGCCGAACGGGTTGTCCATGTAGTTGCGGTAAAGCCTGGCCGTCGCAGTCGAGCTTGCCGCCAGCTCAAGGGTGTTGTTCGTCAAACGTTCGTTATCGTCGCGTCGCTTGTATCCATGGCGGCTTCATCTCCTCCTCCTTGTTGTTCGTGTTGCTGAACCGGAGCGGCGGTTGCAGTAGCTTCGATCTTGGCTCGCTTCCGCGCTTGGTAAGCTTCTCTATAAAGTGCTAACCTGGCCTCCATTTTCTCCGGTGTTTCAGGAGGCGCAACTTCGCCTTTGCTTGAGATTTCGCAGCCTGTCGTCTAGCTACATCTACAGGATGATTAGATTCAGCCTGTCGCTTGCGCTGAAGCGCACGCAGATACGGCCCAGCCGGTGCGTCATCCATGGCGAAACTGAGCGAGTGACCAAGCGCCAGCGAAGCAGCCTTTTCATACATAAACGATTTGCCACTTCACTGCTCTTCTAACATCCGTCTCTATGCTGATGACTCCGTTCTATATGAAGTGATTAAATCTTCTAATGACCATTATCGCCTTCAAGAGTCGTTTTCTAGGTTTTGCGATTGGTGTAACACTTGGCAAATGAACATTAATTTCAATAAAACCGTTCTGATGTCTTTCTGCAACAAATCTTCCTATAGTCACGTGGTGCCGAAGCGGTGAGGCCGGTGAGGCTGCGAGCAAGCGCAGATGCGACGCCTGTCCGCAGCGGCTGACGTGGCGTGACATCACACCTTCCATACTTGCGATTCGGCGGCTGAAGTGGCTGAAGGTAATTGTGATGCAATGAATGACATTGCGAGACATGGCGTAGTAGAGCTTTCGTGCTAAACGCCAAAGGGCGTTTTCTATAGTACCAGCGTGGTGACTTTGATGCTAGAGCTGAGTTCGTAGCGTTGTAAGCTTTGACATCGCTGATGAAGCATAGAACTATGTCAGCTGGTGTCTTGTAATTTCGTAGCTAGCAGGACTCCTCGTTCCTGCGCATGAAAAACGCTTATCTATGGGCATAGTTAGCTAGCGTCTCACGCCAACTGTTTACGTCGTCACGTTACGACGTAGTTGGAGACGCGGCTATGAGTTCCTGTGGCAAGAATGCAGATGCGTGAAACCGAAAACAAATGAATGCTTCTTAGGTGGTCAAATTACGATGCGTGTGCCAAGGAGAAGGGGTAGGAGACGAGACTTTGCATTGCTTTGGCAAAAATGCGGATGCAGCAAATGCAAGACCAATAAACGCTACACTGATAGTGAAATTACAACCCGTATGACAAGAGCACAGGTAACTTACGCCTACTGCAAGTGATACCCCCAGAATGGGCGAATAAAAAGTACTTTTAATGCGCAAGCAATCTTTGGTGAAATGTAGCCCCATCCCGCGAAAAGTGAAATGCCTTGTATCTGCATAAATATTTTAATTTGCGAAGACCTTTAATCGTTATAATAGCGTAAGTCTCCCGACGGTGGGTGGAGGGTTCGGCGTCGGTACAGTGTGACAGAGGCACCGACTTGAAGGAAAAAAATGCTGTCTCCAACAGTGGGCAGACCGAAATCGGTGTCCTGTTGGCTTAGTGTGAATGAGCCTTAAGCAGACCTTTTGCAGGCTACGCTACGAACTAGATGAGACTAGGGTACAAACGTACCAATGGCCATTCCACGGAGAGGAAAGAATTGCGCGCGGCGGTTCATCGCCACCAGCCTGCAGGTCTGTAGGAAGCGAGGCAGTAATCGGAATGGCCTCGATCTCGGTTGCTGACAATGTCCACGAAGTTTCTCTTGCAATCGCTGTGTCAGCCGGTAGAACGGCCGGGTCAGTTTTCCTGTGACCCGGTTGCCAAAGTTATAAATCCTAAGAAATACTTGCATACCGAGATCGTATTCCCCGTATTATCGCCAGTGTCTGGCAGAACAACATTCAGAAGTCAAAAGGGTTCAACCCAAGCAGCTCCAGAGTATACTTCCTTCGGTTGATAAAACTGCAGAGCCAGACAGGAAAATTGTGGAGATCTCTTAATTGGGTGCCCTTTTACCGCGAAACTGTATATGGCTAGCCAATTTGTACATCCATCCGTGCACCTGTCGGTCGCCTGTACGCCGAAAACTGCTCTCGCCCAATCCCGTGCACATGCGCAATAAAAAAAGAGAGAAAGAGAGGCGCGTGATTAGCCAGCACCACCTAGATAGCAAACACCTGTTTACTCCGATCCATGACGTCATACTACGTGGCTGAGATTTCCATTGACAAGGCTGGCGTGATAAAAGAGATGACGTCAAAATCAGTGTCGCCTACTCGGGAGCATCCCCATTGGATTAGGCAGTCGGGTCAGATAACATTAAGTCATGGATCGGAGTGAAAAGGCCTCGTGCTATTTTATTTAGGTAGTGTTGAACTAACGGCACCAGTAGTGACGTCGTTGCCCTCCGTCGCAGCTGCCGGCACGCGCAGCAGTTTCTCTCCGGCTCCGAAATGGGTAGGCCACACGTCAAACATGCTCCTTAGGAGCAGGCAGCTTTCGATCAGCAACGCCACGAGCTGAACCGGGAACGAGCTCGTTAAGCCGTACAGATGCTGCAGCACGGGCACAAGAACAGGCTCGTGCAGCTGAGCGCAAGCACCAACTGCGTACCGAAAATCTGGCAGCCTACCAAGCCGCTGTTTAATGAAAAATGTGGATTAACCCAGAGATAAAAACGGGGACCGCACGTTTCAGCTTCGCTGGTTAACCATCTGTACGTAGTGCTTGGGCGGTGATTTGGTGCTCTAGCTCGGGAGTGCCGCACTTTCCTCGTCGATTTAACAGTATAGAGTGTGTCGTCAGCACCACGCTCTTCGATTTTACTTCGCCCAGGCAATGCAGAGCCCATGTATCATAATATTCGATTTCGTGTTTCATTGCTTCTATCACGCGACGCGCCGTGATGCAGATCGCAGCGATAGCGACGGCGTGCGAGTCGCATCCGAGCCGATAGCGAAGGGCGAAAGGAGAAGCAAAGGTTACATACACAGTTAGTAAAGGCGACCCTAAGAACCAGTTCACGGTTCTGTTGCACTCGCTACTTAGGAAGTCCTGACAGTGGATTCCTGGTGCGTGCATCCTGCAAGTTCCTGGTAGCAGACTACATAGCGCTACTGCATGAAAACTCATTTACGCTTTCGATACCACCTCGCAACTGAGAAGAAAAGGAATGTCATTAATAAATTACTTTAAAAATTGTGTTAATTCCTGCCACCGCACGTTTATACTTTAAGACATGCCAGATAGTGCTTAATTTATATTTATATTTAACGAGCAAGCTGAAATATTGAGCAGTTCTTTGACTAGCGCGCTACGAGTACGCGGCCTTTAGAGGTGGCACCCTCTTAACTATTGGCCGCTCCCTCCCCTTCTTCCACCTTCGTCTTGGGAGCGGTCCATGTAGTCACGCAAACGGCGAGGTGAACCGTTCGCTTTCCGAGCCGTTATAAGATTCCGCACGAATTGTATCGGAACGCTTCCGTGATGAGGAACGCCACCAAACGCGTTTCAGGCATCGAAATTCGATGATGCGTGAGATGTGATAGTAGGAAATATTGCCGGCTCTTGCAAACGGAACATTTTTTCTGCCCATTCCGCTGTCCAGTACGAATGCGCATAGATGCACAGCATGAACGCTAGTGTCAGTGCGGGTAGCACTGAAGATAGCATTGGGTGGTGGAATGCTGCCCTGTTTTCGCTGCAGAGCGAGCAGAGATAACGCTTCGCCAACTTGGCTTAGGGCCAAACAATGAAATGTTCCTCACCTCAGTAAGAAATCCTTCATTGCGGTGAGGCCACCTTATGTCTATTCTGAAAGCTTCCTTCTGAGGGACCCTCGGTGAAGGCTTCCTTGATGCTTCCTCAGCGTAAGGTAGCTCCGAAGCTACCTTCATGCGTCCTCACGCCGCTCCTGGCCCTGCACGAGCGCTTCACTTCACTGCTTAGCTACGTGACGCTTACTTGCGTATGCGCGCTGTCACCCAACTGCGGAGAAGCGCGAGCACGGTACGTCTTGCCAGGCATCTTCGTTTCAGTCACGCGTGTGGCATGATAGCGTTGCTAGGCGTTGCTAGGCGTTGCACGACGCCGGCGTTCCAGCGTTGCTGGAGCACATCAAGTTTTGCACTGTGATGTGGTACTTTTTTGCGTTTAGTAAACAAAACTAGGAGAAAGCGTTCACGGATCTCTGTATTGGCTCTTCAATTTAAAAATTGTGCGACGATAGAACATTTCTTTATTGAATAATGGTGTTAGCCTAAAGCTTTTAAGCGATAATCTCGAACCCAGGCAAGCGGCAACCGCCCCTTACGTGAGGACGGGCGAAGGGAGCTTTCAGAGTACGCTTGCTTCCTCCATCGGTCCTTCGCTGTAAGGAGGCCTCACGTAAGGTTAGGAAGCGCTCGAACGAAAGGAACGTTTCATTGTTTGGGCCTTAGTTGTCCTTGCACCCAAACGAACCGCGGTCGTCTTTGTCCCCCGTATGTTCTCCTCTTCCCCTTTTCCTCCTTCTTCATCCTCCTTTCCTCAGCATGTGGTTGGTTTTACTAAATGACGTAAAACACCACTTCCCAGTTTTTGACGTCAACATTAGACTCTCCACTTTCCTCCTCACACTCCATTTATCGGTGCGAGATGGCAGTACTTTGCCGTCTCGCAATGGCACTTGCTCAAATTGCTTTTCGAGCAAGGACGTATGAGAAAGTTTATACAAAATACCTTGTTTTGTTTCTCTGTGCCAGAAATGTAAGTATTAGGTTAAGTGGATTGTGCGTCTAGTGAAGATGCTTTACCAGCGCATGAATCATAGTGATATTGTGGCCGGTATATATGAAATTCTGAGGTAGTACTTTTATGTCACCTCGTCCACGTAGGATGGTTCCCGGGAAGCCTATCCTGGCGACAGCATTGTTGCAGAGTTGCTGCTTGAGTATACAGTGAAGCCTTAAAATTTATGGTGCATATGTAACAAAGTGAGGACTCGGAGGCTACTTCGAAAACGTGCCGTGTATGCTATGCTTTGTACTTTGTATATCTTACCGTACTGGTGGAATTGTGCTGTGATTGCGACAGAGTGTTCGTATACTGTTTAGTGTGTTGTCACAGTATACAGTCGTATACTGTATACTATGTTGAAATAAACCTTTTTCTAAACACGGTGACGCCTCGACATTTTATTTGTAGATTTTATGCACTAAGAGAATAAGACTGTGGTTTTACGAATCAAGTATCGAAGTGGCGTAGCGTTACAGGAGGCGCGCTGCAAATTTAACTGACAACACAGCAGTGGTTTCAGGATTAGAAACTTAATAAAGTTCAAAATGCGTACGTTTATCGTATTCTACACGCTTAGTCAAGTCATGCATAACGTCTTGCGTATCAGCGGTATGCGCCGGTCTGGGATGAAACAAGTACACAGGGCGTATACGGAGGACGTGATGCATGATTTCACTAAAAGTGTACACTATAGAATTAAAAGCTGCAAGAAGCGGAGAGGGTGATGCTATCTTCGTTGCGCAGTGCCGTGTCGAAAGAGAAAGGAACGAAAGAAGTGAAAGAAGAGAACGAACAGACAAAAGATAAGTGGTCGCCTCGGTGTGTTGCTTGGAGTTGGGCGGCAGAGGGGAGGAAAGACGGCGCCTGTTGAGTAAAACAACATGGCGTGAGACGGCGGAAGAATCGATTGTTTTCGATGCCAATTATCGTCATTTCTTTCTACCGGGGACGTTATGCGAATGTGTTCGTGCTGTGGAGTAATTTGGCTGGGTCGATGAGCGAGCTCAGTAATCTTAGTAATGTTCGATTCCACCGATCTTAACGGAAACCGCAAGAAGCCAATGCAACTGCGACAACTCGTGTGAGTGCAACTGCCACACAAGGGCGATCAGCGGCGGTCGTGTGCGCTGTATCAGCTGTGCGCAGGTGCGCGTGCTGTACTGCTCTGAACCAATGTTGATTCGCTAGGTCGATTTTAGCTTCCCATACGCTAAGTTTCGTAAATGCTCAATTTCTAGAGTTGAATTAGTATACGCTTGCAGACAATGAATACGGCTGGTTTAAACATCTGAACGTATAGTAATGCAAACTCGCGTACTTGAGTTATGGTGTGTGAACTAGCTCCACCTGCTGGCGTTTATGTTTCTTACAATGACAATATTGCTGGCGATTTCTTTCTTGCGTAGCTTCGGTGTCATAATCGTGGAAATTTCATCTGCGAATTTTCATTAGTACTTGCATATTATAGAGCCGCTAGTAATCCTGTGTGGCCTTTTAATCATGAAATCTTCCATTATTTTATACCCGTCGTGCACTTTGAGAAATGAAATTATTGCTTCTCGTAGTTAAAGCACGTAGAAGGAATTTTCTGGTATGTTATGCACGTTCATCTGTGTAGTGTGTGGATATGTGTAGGTATCCCTCTTTCCTGTTTAATTCGTCGAGTTAGCTAATGTTTAACGCACAATTTAGAGCGAAGCATGCTTGATGCGCAAATAATCATTTACTTCAAACAATATTTTACGCAGCAGTTCCGAAGTGTCGGTTTGCGCTAGAAGCAAAATTTGTGACGGTGTGCCTTGGAGATTAGTAGTATGCCCGTTACTTGCAGAAGGGGCGAAGTTCTATACCACTGGCAAAAATTTCGACCATGCAATATCTTAAGTACAGCGTAGCCGTCCCATGTTTTATTACAGAATCATAAATCTGTGGTTTGCAGTATGCTTGTGTTGATTCGTAATGTTGAAAAGCAGCGCTGCACATATAAAAAATCTATGAAAGAATGAAAGGAACATATCAACAAGACGGATATTTCGCTTTTGTGAAACTGTGTAGTGTGGATTTTAAGCTATGCGGCACCAAGTAGCCGCAACATAGGCATGAATAAGACCATTCTTAAGAAGGCATGTTTCTCAACGTAATAAATTTCTACAACGTTTTTTTATTCCCACCCAACGCCTTTTTTTGCTATACAGGATTAAACCGCGAGAGGGTGACACTAATAACAACGCCGCTACAGAAAGCAGAACCCCCGCCTGTCCAGTGCAAGCATGAAGTAGATCACAACGCCGGTAAGCGAAAATAAGACAAAGAATGTCTGTTCATTGCAGCGAGCGAAAATCATAGGCCTTGATGAAGCGCACGAAGAAAAACAGCTAATATTCTTCCAGCACAAAAGTGGGGTAGGACTCAGTAAAAGAAAACTGTCTACAAACTTGGTCCCGTGCGGATAACCTTGGAGCACTTACACACTGTCCACCGCGACTGCAACCCAGTTGTTTCCTGATGTAGATTCCGGAAATGGGCCTAGAAGGTCCAAGTCGACACGATGGAAGGGCTCGGCAGGGATGTCGAGCGGCTGCAGGTAACCAGCGGGGAGCTGGGAAGGCTTCTTGCGTCGTTGGCAAAGTTCACAAGCGGCGATGTAACGTCGTACGGAACGGGCAAGGCCCGGCCAGAAAAAACGGCGACGTACACGGTCATAGGTTCGAGATACGCCGAGGTGTCCTGCCGTTGGTGCGTCGTGAAGCTCTTCTAGAACGGTGGAGCGGAGGTGTTTAGGTACTACAAGCAGGAACTCAGAGCCGTCTGGATGAAGGTTACGACGGTACAGAGTACCGTCGCGGAGGACGAAGAGGCGTAGAGTAGCATCGGCCGGAGAGTGTTCAAAACGGTCGATGAGTGCTCTGATGTAGGCGTCACGGCGTTGCTCGTCGGCGAAATGAAGCAGCTGGGATACCTAGACTACGCAAGAAGCACTGGCAATATTGGAGGAGTCAGAGTCGTCAACAGGGTAACGCGACAAACTGTCAGCGTCTTGGTGCAGGCGGCCAGACTTGTACACCGCGGAATATGAAAATTCATGTAGCCTCAAAGCCCATCGACCAAGCCGGCCTGTAGGATCTTTTAGCGATGAGAGCCAGCAAAGAGCATGATGGTCAGTGACTACGGAAAAAGGGCGACCGTAAAGGTAAGGACGGAACTTTGCAACCGCCCAGACAACAGCAAGGCATTCGCGTTCCGTAATGGAATAGTTGCGCTCCGATGGTGCTAGGAGGCGGCTCGCATAAGCAATAACGCGATCCTTGCCACGCTGACGCTGGGCTAAGACGGCACCTACGCCATGACCGCTGGCATCTGTACGTAATTCTGTAGGGGCATCAGGGTCGAAGTGGGGGAGAATGGGTGGTGAGGCTAGAAGAGTGAAGAGACGAGAGAAGGCGGCGGCTTCTGCAGTACCCCACGAGAATTGTACGCCTTTCTTCAAAAGATTAGTTAGGGGCCTAGCAATTGTCGCAAAATCTGGAACAAAACGACGAAAGTACGAGCACAGCCCTACAAAACTTCGAACGTCTGCGGCTGTCTTCGGAACCGGAAACTCTCGGACAGCGCGAGTTTTGTCGGTGTCAGGCTGTACTCCGGAAGCGTCAACTAGATGGCCCAGAAGAGTAATTTGTCGGTGGCCAAAACCACATTTCGATTAGTTAAGTTGCAGCTTCGCCGTTCGAAATACATCAAGTATAGTTGTGAGACGCTCAAGGTGAGTGTCGAACGTTGGCGAGAAGACGATGACGTCGTCGAGGTAGCAGAGGCATGTGGACCATTTGAAACCTTGGAGCAAGGAGTCCATCATACGCTCAAAGGTGTCAGGGGCGTTGCATAATCCAAACGGCATTACATTAAATTGGTATAAGCCATCAGGTGTGATGAACGCGGTTTTTTCTTTGTCCATATCGCCAACAGCAATCTGCCAATATCCCGAACGAAGATCAATAGACGAGAAATATCTGGAACCGTGCAGGCAATCAAGGGCGTCGTCTATACGTGGGAGCGGGTAGACGTACTTTTTTGTAATGCTGTTCAGGTGACGGTAATCAACACAGAAGCGCCACGTGCCGTCCTTCTTCTTAACCAACACCACAGGTGACGCCCAGGGACTCGATGAAGGCTCAATGATGTTTTTATCGAGCATTTTGTTCACTTCATCTTGAATTACTCGGCGTTCCGACACAGAAACTCGATACGGTCGTCGGTGAATAGGCACAGCATCGCCAATACGAATGCGATGCTTGACCGCGAGCGTCTGGCCTAAAGGGCGATCGTCAAAGTCGAAAATATCGCGGTAGGACGATAATGCTTCGGAAAGGTCTTCAGCCTGCGTAGAGGACAGGTCCGTCGCAACCATTTTCTTTATGTTGGGATCGAAGCCCGAGGCTGGCGCGATGGGCATGCTAAGGTCGCGAGAACCAGCGGTCGATAACGCTGCCACGTACTGGTCGCCGAGACAATCAATGGTGGCAAGGCAAATACCTTGCGGTAGAATTTGCTTTGCTAATCCAAAGTTACTGACAGGCATGCGAGTGTGGTTCGCAGTAATAGTAACTATACTGTGAGGCACGGTGACGTCATACTGTATAGGGATGTCGGGTAGACGAGTGACGAGGTACTCGCCATCAGGAACTGGTGGGAAAGACAACAGTTCAATGTAGGCTATGGACTTTGGCGACAGGCGAAGAAAGCCGGTGGAGCGTAAGCGGCAGTGGGGTGCGTCAGAAGGTTCTGCGAGCATCGGCAACTCGAGGTGAAGGGTACTGGAAGAGCAGTCAATTAGGGCAGAATGGGTGGAGAGAAAATCGAGGCCGAGAATAAGGTCGTGGGGGCAATGAGCAATTACAGTGAAGAGTACAGGAGTGTGGCGGCCGGCGATGCTGACACGTGCCGTACACATGCCGATGATAGGCACAGTACCGCCATCCGCAAGACGGACGACACGTGCCGACGCTGGGGTGAGGAGCTTGTTCAGTCGTCGTCGGAAGGCAGCACTCATAATAGAAAGATGTGCTCCTGTATCGATGAGTGCCGTGACAGGATAGCCGTCAACGTCAACGTCAAGAAGGTTTCGGTTAGTAGGTAACGTGAGCAGAGGATTTCAGGCCAGGATCGACAACGCAGCTTCACCTCCAGAAGCTGCAGTGCCTAGTTTTCCGGCTGGGTGCGGGAGGCGATAGGCGGCGAAGAAAAGCGGCGGGGTTGGGGCGAACGAGACTGGTGGCGTCGAGGTGAGGGCGAGCGGCTGTAGCGAAGGTTCGGAGCAGGGACATCAGCAGTAGTAGGTTCATGGCGGGTGGCATAGGGTACAGAAGGTCCAAAGGTGCGGGAATAAGTGGGGGCGTAAGTCCGAGGAGGTGGTGGCCATTGGTTGCGGCAGTGACGGGCGACGTGGCCGATACGACAGCAGTGGAAGCAGATCGGCCTGTCATCAGGTGTACACCATTCGGACGGGTTGCGGCGAGATGTGGCAGAAAAGGACTGCCAGGTACGAGGAGGGCTGCTAGATAACTGGGGAACGCTGGGTCGAGACGTGGAACACACGGTGTTCAGACCCATGTTTTCAAATTCCTGTCTGACGACAGCCTGAATCATCGCAATGGTGGTTGCTGGCGGATCGGGATGTGGCGTGGAGAAGGCTGGCAGAGAGGCGGCCTCGAGTTCGCGGCGAACAATGCGGGTGACGTCGTCACAGGTGATGGTCTGACGTGGTCGACCCTCACATGTCGACGTAGCAGCAGTGTTGGGTAGGCGCCCAATGTGGTTTGAGATACGGCGGCTCTTAGCCTGTTCAAGGCGACGGCATTCTTTTATAATGGCATCGATAGTCGACACGTTGCCGAAAACAAGCAAATTGAAAGCGTCGTCGGCGATGCCTTTTAGCACATGTGCCACTTTATCTCCTTCGGACATATGATCGTCAGCTTTACGGCATAGAGCCAAGACGTCGAGGATGTAGGAAACGTATGGCTCTGTAGGTGACTGAACACGAGATGCAAGAGCCTTTCTCGCGGCAGCCTTGCGCGCAATGGGGTCGCCGAACAGTTCCCGCAGTTTTTCTTTGAAACTGTCCCAACTGGTTATTTCGTCATCATGTGTTTGGTGCCACACGCGTGGGGTGCCGCCGAGATAAAAGATGACATTGGCGAGCATAATCGTTGGGTCCCACCTGTTATTAGCGCTGGCATGTTCATAGAGCTTGATCCAGTCGCCGACATCCTGTCCCTCCAGGCCAGAGAACACACCTGGGTCACGATGTGGGGCAACCGTGACGACTGGAGCAGTCGGACAAGCCGAAGCCGTTGCGGAGGCGGGTTCGTCACCGGGAGGCATGGTGACAAGCTCGGTGTGCCGACCACTTCAGAGTTCCGTGGTGAGGACGGGGATCGCTGACCTCCACCAGAAATGTTACGTGTGGAAAGACACAGACGAGAGATGCTATTTACACGCTATTTACACTGGAGCCAGGCAGCCAGGCTCACACTCGCTCGTGCCGAGGGCACCGACCAACTTCTTCGTCGTTCTCGCGGCTGCTCGTCTCTCGCGGAATCATATCGTAATAATATCACCACAGGTAGACACACATTAGAAAGCCCCCTCACTTATTTGTGCTGATTTCTCAAGAGTGGGACGTCACCGAGTTGCTTTAGGTGAGTGTGAATGGATTCAAGTGCAGCTGAATGCCAGTAAGTTTAAGTAAGCTTAAGGAACATAGGTGTGTGTCTCTTAGTGCCAGCTGACGACGTGAGCCGCTTAGTTACTACCAGCATGTGTGAAGAAATATGACTGTGAAATCAATCCTAAGCCCAAGCACATTGAGTTCACTTCAAAGAGGCCGAGTGTATGTGAAATGTGTTTGTGCCGAACAAGGAAAACACCACTGAACTTGGTTTCCTCGCTCTAGTTGCTTGCTCAGAGCATAACGTCTGTTCGCCTTTGTTGTCATGGCTTGATTACTTTGTTTACACGGTGTATGCACTCATTGCATTGACATTAAATGGGGATATGCCTCGTTGCTAATAATTGCAATGAAATTTACAATAAAATGCTGCAACCTCAAAGGTCGGGCACACTCGTATGTCTTTCACAATCTCCTATGAGTTATGTGCATGCGAAGTGTGTGGTAGAAAATTTGTGCTTTTGGTAGTAAATCACCTACACTTAATTTTATAATGTCGAGACGTGCTCTTAAAGGAAGGAGGAGGAAAGATAGGAATACCGGCAGCTTAAAAGATGTAAAAATAAGTGGCCTTCTCTGTGCTGCGGAACTGGAATAAAGAAACTGAAAAGAAAAAGGAGAGCCAAAATTTTTAAAAAAGAATCAAGAATGTGCTAACATCAATATGATGCAGCGCACTAGAAAAACAGCCCGTATGTGAAGTAGCAGGGCAGCGCAAGGGTATTGACTATAATCTGCACAACCTGGAGTACAATCTGGAGTACAATCTGGTTTATCCACCAGCAAGGTGCAATTAAGCGCAGTTGAGGTCGGTTTTCTAGGCACACCACAATGAGGGCAGTTTTATAGAACATTCAGGATCGTTATCTTGCAGCCTCAGTAGCTTACGGTTAACAGTGAGACATGTTTCGTGCAAGATCGCTTTCTTATTGCCATTAAACAACTATTGAACAAAATATCCCCAACAGGGCCATGATGAAACAGTTTCTGGCATTGTCGAACATCAAGTTAAATTTTTCTCCTCCAGGTACGAGAATCGCCTAGAGGTCCAATAGTTGCCAGTACAAGAAACTGTGGACATATACGAAAGCTATCTGATGTGCTTCTGATGGCGAAGAGATTGCGTCGAAATTGCATACATATTTAAAGTGGCCCTTTTCTCATATTGACAATGTATATATAAAAAATTCCCTTTCCTTCCCATTTCTCTGCGTTCACCGAAACACAACGACTGGTATGGGAAATGAGCTCCGCAGGACTAAATATTTTTTATTTTGCTGGGTTCCCAGAAGAATTCTTTAATTCAAATGCGTACATTCGTTTTTTTTTTCCCAGTAGTCATGGATAGCTATCTTTTCATTAAAGCTGCGAACACTTAGTTGTGAAAATTCATCCTTGGATAACTTATCTATAGTGCAATTTATAGAAGCACTTGCGAATACATGACCTTACATTAAGTGTTAGGATGTATGTGTATTCTATTCCTGATATTGTACTTGTCTGCTATATGGCATTATTTCGGTTGTAAACAATACTATTTTAATGAACGAGAAAAGGGAGAATTGAGAAGCCAAATTTTTTTGCTTGTGACAAACACATGAAGTTCGCGCATGTTCATGCATTGTGCTTGTTTTACATTTATATGCTCTAGGCATCAGCATTGCCTATCTACATTTTTCTTTATTTTTTGTTGCAGTTCCTTTTTTACTTTTGGCTCTCAGAGCTTGGTATATAAATTCTCATTATGTGGTAAATACCTAGAGTGAAACTATGTGGGGTACTTTGCATTGTGTTTATTTTGTAAACAAATCATTCTCCTTTTTTGAAAAATCTGTTCTTTGTGTATGTCTGCTTGAACGTGTCTGCATGAATGCACAGCATGTTCCGATCGCATATGCACATGAAGTCAACATTCCAATAAAGCATACTTCATGTAGGGGGAGATAAACGTATGTTTCTTTATAACTGCGTATAGAAGGCGCCTATTGAAAGGACGAAGGTGGAGGAACTCGACTAATGTACGCGGTACCTAAATCAAAATTCAATCTGTTCTAGGTAATTTGATGTACAAGCGTGCACACCTGTTACACACACCTGAAACAACATTAAGTATGTCACCTGCTTACAACCACTTCCTGGAAAACCTAAAAGTTTGCATGAACCACAGCTGAAGAGCATCGTGCACGCTTAGTACAGCGCGTGCCCTTTAATGCAGTCGGTAGCGCATTTTGTTTTTTTATATTTTGACATAAATACAATAGTTTGTGCATAACACAGCTCATGTTCAACACGGAGAATTTCTTGCATTCCAGATAGCACCAAGTGCTCATTGCGGTGGTGCTGATCTTATAAGTGTAGCACAAGAAACATTGTTGAAAGTCACAATTATTGCAGGTTCATTTTACGTCGGAGCCATCTACTTACAAAGTTGAGGTCTGAGCCATTGTCAGCTTCGACATGGCGGTAGAATCCAGCCTGGCTATATGATCGAAATTTTTCTGAAGAGCTGAAGCATTGTTCTTTCGACTACAATCACCGCGGTAACTTTCGCGTTTTTGGCCGCGCCTGTCAGATTCCGACGGAAACAATGCAAAGACCCTTGTGTCATTCTTTCGAGTCGCGTCAAAGAACCCCGAGTAGCCACAATTAATTCGAGGATCTCCATTACAGCACCCGTCATAATAAACTGTAGTTACGGGACGCTAAGTCCCACCATATACATATGTAATCTTGCCTAGAGTTCTTTCCCCCCTTGCTTCGTTTATCCTTGACGCCACTACAGGTATGGCCAGGCCAGGCTAGCTAGTGGTCACGTCACGTGCGCCTGGTAGATGAATAGGTAAAAACTATCAAGCGTGTGCAAAGCAGTGAAGCTTCCAATATTTACAATACAGCTCCGGTTAGCTCATGAACGGATACACCGACACGTCTTGCTGCTTCAAAATAAACAACTAACCACTAACTACAGCGGAGCGGCATAAAAAATGCGTTTAGAGAGCACTTTTCTTCTCAAGTACTCCTACTCGCCAAAGCTCTATATGCCAGCGTTGCGAAAAGCTTATTCCCGAGACAGCCAGTAGACGTTAACAGAAATATTTTCGGTTCGATAAAGTAGATGTGCCGGCAAAGTACCACCCGCTAATCACAGCGCACCACAGTCACCAGCGCATCACACAGTCACCTCTTCTGCGTTGTTAGGGTGCAAACGAACTTTGGACGTCTTTCTTACCATCTGCATGAGACTTTTCGCAATCAGCGCTTTAAGCTGACAGTGATTATTGAAGAAGATGACCTGTTTAGCAATTTCAATTTCAATTTCAATTCAATTTTATTGATAAGCAAATTAGTACAAGAACAGTTTTATGCAGACAGGGGTCCCAGAGTAACAACTTCAGTCAGGATCCCCTTATGATTAGTTGTAAATCGAGAAGAAAAGCAGGCGAACGTAACAAAGCGTAGTTGAAAATTTAATAAGCAGATGAAAGACAAAATAAGTTCACTGATGTCATGCATGATCCTTTAATAAAAAATAAGTTACAAAAGGAAGCAAAAAAAAGGTAAAGTAAAACGAACACGAAATAACAAAAATTGATACCCTGATAAAACGTATTCACGATAAATTTAAAGTAGGCGAAGATACTAAAACACAATGTGAAGTTAATTAGTACAGTAATTTTTTTATTCGGATATATAGTCGTTTAATTGATCTTTAAAGATTGAAAGGGAGATCAATTGTTTTGAATCACTAGGCAGGGAGTTCCGCAGTGATATAGCAGAAAAAAGAATAGCTCGTTTTCCATAGTTAGTGTGTACCTTAGACAAAAGAAGATTGCCCTTAAAAGAAAAACAGGTGCTGTTAGCATTAAACAATATGTATCATGGATCTATATTGAGGTAGAGATAGCGATGAAAAACTGAAAAATAATAGACCAAGATTATAGCAATAAGATAAGGATAAAGGTAGTACGCCATTGTTACTAAAGGTTCATAGAACCGTTGATAAAACGGTTAATATTTGTAATGGCACGGCAGCTGTAGGTAGTATTTTCTTTTATTTTTTTTAGCACCTAGCTATTTCACGCCAGCATTATTTTTAAGCGAGGCCTGAACATGCAAATACAAAACATAAAAATGCGTGTCATCCAACAGTAACTCATCGACTACCCAGTAAAAGAGTTGCATTTGGACCAGGATTTGTTTACCGTTATCTCTTTCTCATTTATTTCACCCTCAATGAGTGGGGCTTTCGATGTGTTTCTCATATAACTTTAGTCCACATTGAGCTGAGCAATGTAAGTTCTGGAAGCCGTCACCAGCAACTCATCCCGACAAAGAGAGTCCTGTCAGAACCCAAGCTGCAAGCCTTCTGTGAACTCACCGCCGCATCGGCAACCTCAATTGTTAGCACAACATTTTCTTGTGGCAACCAAAGGAACAAGAGTGACGTACAAGCTCCGTCGGAAGGGAAGCCTCCGCCGCCACCCCTTCTCTCGTCGAAATAGGCACAAAGCGAAGGAAAACACATTTCAGCCAAAGTACCTTCGACTGAGACCTCTCTCGAATTTGAAAGAATTCGTCTTTTTTTCTTTTCTTTCACAGGAAGACAAGCATATCCGGTCGTCTAAAGAAGCAGACGGAGAGCATGGTTGTTGTCCGCGGTGCGTTCTTGCATTCAGCGCGAACGGTGAGAGTGCATCGAAAATTGATCAACTCGTCCGTACAGCCGCTTGTCGCTGCGTCGGAACTGATGGCCTCGAGAGCGACATCCTCCGTGGAGAGTAAACAACGGCATAAGCGACGAAAAACACTGCGGAGAAGCACGGATTGCAAGCACGTGCCAGTGTATGCTCGTCTCATGGATAAAAAACAAAAAAAAACATTTCTGGTAGTATCAAACAGCAATATACATGATGAGAGAATACGAAAACAGAAATCGCGCGCACGCGTTCACAAATACAGCTCCTTTAATGCACTTCTTGCATGATTGCTTTTGTCCCTGCACCGCCCATCTCACGGTGCTTTTGTTTTACATTTATTCTCGGAGGTCACGTCGAGCATGGCGGGTCCGTGTCGCTTTGTTTTGAGAGCAATCCGAGTGGAACGGTTCAAGCGAGTCCGTGCACTCGTTACCGCGCGAGCGTTTCGTGTTTCGCGACGTCTCGTGAAGCGCTTCGCGCTTTCGCTGTATTTATGGCTTCAGATTTCGTCATTGTGTGCATTACCTTTTTTCGTTTCTCGTGGGCATCTACTCGCTCTTCTGACCACGCTTTTAATGCGTAAACATTCTTTGGTGACCTCCCCAGCCTTGTCACGCGAGAAGTGTATTGCTTTCTATCTGCGCAAAAATGCGTAATTTGCAAACTTATGACATTTTATCTTTATGATAGTGTAACTGTAATGAATAATAGCTTTTAAGCGATAAGGAACAATCTAAAGCAAAAATAAAATGAAAAAATTGGTGGCTCTCCCGTAATCGAGCAAGAAATCGCAACCGGCATAGCAGGTTGGTTGGAGATGAAACTAGCCACTATCTTAAAGCGGGTGTAGTGCATGTTCACAAGGCACACCCCACCACACTACTGCCCACCACACCACGCCCTACTGTGCACTGGTCCACAGGAACGCTGCTCAACTAGAAAAAGAAAACCGGCTGAAGGTGGCATAACAGGCAACAAAAGACGACAGGAAGACCAAGCACGCTGCCCATCTAGAAGAAGAAAACCGCCTCAAGGAGGCGCCACACGGCGTGCCTCCATCTCTCGAGGCGGCGCAACATTTACGCCATGTAACTCACGGACCGCTGGCTTTCAGAACAGCACAGGCAGCCTTGTCTCTGCGTCAAAAGATTACAATGAAGTGTACGCTGGCGTGCATCTGCTTTTTCAAGGTCGCTATTAGAAATGTCATAAAACTTCAGCGTACTAGAAGTTGCAGCTTAAGTGATATCGTGAACAAACATTGGAAAGAACTCGGTAGCAATACTTTATAGCTAGTTTCGACAGTAACTAGCGCATGTAAGGATGTCCTGTACAAAAGGTGGGGGCCAGAGACCACACTTCCTTAAATTTGGACTGGTTGCCCGGATGACCTGGTTCTGATATCGCAACTTGCCCCGATGTTCTCGCATGAGTGCTCCAGCAGTGGTTCTGGTTATTGGTTCAAGGTCGCTCGAAGGTCGCCGACAGCGGAAGCTGAAAGAATTTAATGCTTGAAAGCGAATACCCATACATATAGGGCTGGCTCCTGAGAAAATGCATGGGGAAGCTTGTAGTACGGGTGGGCCAACTGAAATTTGGGGATAAGCCAGTTTGAAATGTGGTGTGGGCCAACTTGAAATTTGGAAATGGGCCGAATTAAATTTGGGGGTGGGCCAATTTGAAATTTGAATGTGAGCGAACTAAAATTTGGGGATGTGCGAACTTGAAATTTGGAGCTGGGCCAACTAAAATTTCCGGGCGGGGAACTTAGATTTGGGGATGGGCCAAGTTGAAATCTGGGGGTGAGCCAACTTTTGTTTTCGGATGCGTATAATTCAAATTTAAGAGTAGGCCGACTGAAACTTGGGGTTGGACGAACTCAAATTTCGGTTGGGCCCACTTGAAATTTGCATGCCCGCCAAAATAAATTTAGGGGTGGGTCAACTTGAAGTTATGGGGTGGGGGTGGCCGACCTGAAGTTCGGGGGTGGGCGAACTTCAATTTTGGGGTAGGCCTACTCGAAAGTTAGGGTTGGGAAAACTGAAACGTGAGGCTGAGCCAACTTCAGATTTGGGGGTGGGCCAGCTTGCAACTTGATTGTGGGCGAACTTGAGATTTTGAGGGTGTCCAAAGTCCAATTCAACGCTGCTGAGCGTCCTTCGAGTTATGAACACCTCGCGGCCAAGTAAGCGTGCTGAGATGCTGGGTGCGATTTCATTGAACCTTAAGGAGGCGCAGTCAGAATGAAGGCGAGACCTTGCGTGGACAAGGAACGCGGTTAGGTCAGGCTCACAAGCACGACAGCGAGGGTGACACGGCATTGCGGCGATGCAGACTCCCCTCAAGGAACGCCTCACGCGCTACTTCGGCAGCCGGCGTTCCCTTTCGACTGCTCCGCCCCGTCGAGGCGCGCTCGTGCCCAGCGTTCCGGCTCAATTGGTACGATTGCATTGAAGGGACCGGATGCGGCGAGAAATGTGACAACTGTCAACTAAAGCCTTAGCATTCCTTGTGACCGGAAAGGCCACGGGTAAGCGCTAATAGGCTAGAAAAAGGAAGTAAGCAAAACTCAGCAGAAACGAAGTCACAGCCGAACCAAACAATGCTTACGCATTAGTAGACAGTTCTCAGAATTTCTGTAGCTGTTTTCCGCCTTTTAACACTGTCTACTTCACTATCGTTTTCTGAGCGTCTACTTTTTCAAGCTGTCTGTCGCATGCTCCAGACGCTGAAGGCACAATCATGTAGGACAGGAACTCGTGTAGCCTCGATCGAACACGCTGCAATACATCGTGTCCTCTTCACTCATCCGGGCATCATAGTGCGTTGTGGTTATGGATGCGTCTTGTAGTCATGAATACATGATGCTTACTTGGCTGCAACTGTTACCGCACCGGCGTCGCTGTAACCTTGTCGTACGCATTCTTCCAGGTGCATTCGCGACGATTGACCCAGTTCTGCGAGGACATTAAGCAAGTTGTTCGCAAGGAGGTTATTGTAGTGACAAATGTGGGACGCCAGCAACAAAAAAAACGCGAAAGAATAATGATGTAGGTGCTCGCGCTCGCTCTGCTTCGCCGTTGACCAGGCCGTGTTCGTGTCCCTTGATCTCTTCGGTAAATCAGGCCGAGAAATAAACGTTTGGTCGCGCTTTGTATAAGGAGATATTGTAATTATTGCGCAGCAAGGCAGACTACTTAGTTTTTCTCTTTTTGCTTTGGGCTGTCGAAACAATTACGCTTGAGACTGCAAGAATGTTGTGACTAAAATCGTAGGCTATCTATCATGCCGTTTTTGTTGTGATGCTAGAGGTGACGTTGCACCTACCTGATTTATTTTCTGTCTGCCTGGTAGTTAACAAAGGTCAAGATAACGTTTGTGCTGATTGCGGTCGCCTCATAAACAACTTGCTAAAGAGACCCCAATTACTTCATACCTCCGCGTGACCTACTCAAGGTGAGCAACCTAGACTGGTCATTCGAGCCTTGATACAGTACTTCGCATCTTGGAAAACTGCGCGGGAAAAAAAGATGTTTTTTAAAGATTGGCGCACTTAGCGGCCAGTGTACTCCGTGATTCATAGCGTGCCTTTTCTTTTCACAGAAGGTTAGTTGTAGTTACGCCGACAACGCAAAAGCTCAATATTCACGGCAACTTTGGAAAGCTTTTCGAAGATTTTTAGCCCCGATAAGTAACTCTATTGCTTTAGTGTTATTCAAGCCAAGCTGCCCAGAACACCGAGTTTTACATAGGAAGTTTCTAAGCTGGCCTTCGAGAGTTCCTTGTGCCGTAGGTAAACGTTCGGACGCATTTTACCCTCCACATTGATGGATAGAAATAAGTAACGCTTGAAGAAAGTTCAACTTGTGTGTTTAGAAGTGTAAAGTTTCATTGGAGGCCTAGGTGCGTTTGTACTGAAAACTGATCAATCATGCTTTTGTATCTAGACGTCTGCAGCTGGTCAGCATTAACAATAAGGTGTGTGAGGCCGAGAAACCTCGACAGCAAAGACAACAAAATGAAACCTTACAGGAAAGACGAGCATAGCAAGCTATTGAAAGTCACCAGAACAGCGCTGCGGTTAAAACAGGAATAACTGTTTGGGTGCTGCGGCGATAGCGCGAAGAGAAACGACGTGATTGAACGGTCAGCTTGCATGGCTGCACCAGCGCCTCTTGTGCAAGGTTCGCAAGCTGCGGCCATTTACGGAATGCGTACCTCGACGATGAGAAAAATAACGACAAAATGAATAAATGTTGAAATGAGACGGGGACAATGTAATGGAACCCGGAAATAAGAGGTCATTGACTCATAAAGAAACGAACGAGCTGAAAAGGTTGGCAAAATTCATTGTGAAGAGCAGCGTCTATTTGAACACAGATGGAGAAGGGAAGCCCAAGGACTAGCGCTGATTCGCAACAGACGTGTTGTTTAAAACACGTGAACTTATATACATATCTTTTCAGAAACCTGGTTAAAAAAATAGCACGCGAATTTCAACTGGCACGTTAAAAAGTTGCTATCGCGACCATTTCGCGCAGCAAGTCTTCGTGTACAGGCATAGCAACGCTCTTGAGCTTCCGAAATATCCTCTTAACCCATTAGGGACCGGTTTCATTTTTTTCTTGCTATCTTGAAATAAATCTAATATATTAGCTTACCTTTATACTGATAACTCACATGCAAGAATTTATTACTCTTGCCTAATTAGTTTTTGAAATATAGCCCGTGACCATATGGTCACACTAAGCCCTTACGCTACAGCAAAATACGCAAAGTTAAAAACATTTATTTCAAGCCAGGAAACATCACAAAAAACATACATAGCGAATAGTCGAGCACTTATTTAGTGTGATATGGTATAAATCATGAAATACACATGCCGACGTCATACTTTATGCATTGTGTGTGCACCGCGCTGTTGCAATTATCTCATGCACACCTCCACCACTTGCCATTAGGTATTGTTTCAACAAAGTGGGCCACTTGGTAATACCGTGTACCATTCAGGACATCACCAGTCTTTGGAATTCTGCGTTGACCAGGTCCTCTAGGCTTATTGTTCCATTGCATCAGGTAGCTTTGTGCAATTTGCCTGCGGAATTCCACCTGCGTGACGTTGAGCCCTGTGCTACGAATTAGCACCCAAGCATTGCTGATAGATACATTACAAAGTTCTGTGAAAATCTGCCACCAACACTTTTTGCCACGGATTGCAATCCTATAGGCGCCTACATTTGCATCCATCTGGTCCGTACCTCCTATAAAACTTGTACTGAGCAACAGTGTTTGGACGGGCCACCTTGATTCGCTTCTTCTCAACACGAGAGTACCTGTCTGCAGATGACATTGGCTCACGCCGTGAATGGTGCATACGATCGTTACTACAGAATCGTCCATCCAGCGGACAGCAATTATCCCATTGTCGCTCAGCACGGGATCTTCGTGCCCGCGAGGTTGGTACTTGACGAATTCTGGTCAAGCGATAGGGCACTCTTTGGGAACACGGTTCTGCTTCACTGTGCCCGCGCCTTCGTAGCCCTGTGCCTTGAGATGCCTGAGTAGCGTCATGCTTGTGAATAAATTATGAAAATAGAAAAAAGAAAGGAAGGTCGTGCATCTCTGCTGCGAGTTCTTCCACCATTTGAAGAAGTGGCGCCGCTGCTCTTCCGAAGTCCTTTTCATATTTTTCAGACGTTCTGGGATCTCCCCTGCTTGCCTTGATACACTTTCATGTTTGCAAGGTATCTGTTCTTGGAATTTAGGCACCATACTTTATACCCGAAGCGGGTAGGCTTTCCGCGTTTCAGCGCCGGCTCATGGCTGCCACCTGCTTAGATTGTCAATGAGCCCACCCGAGTCTTCATCGCTCGAGTCTTCATCCGAATAGGTGCTAGCCTCTGGCGGCTCGATATAAATCACTGACACGACGTCATCTTCCTATACGACTATCTTCACTATTTTTTCCAACATCTACCTCTTCAGACAATAAAATAAAAAATAACCACTGCGAGAACGCGGCAGCAGACGTGCAAGAGATGAGAATGCAGTTAAAAAATAAAAAGTTTGGTAGTCTAAAGGCCCAGCGTGACCATATGGCAACGCGCAAGATAACACGTTCGTTCATGGATAAATCAAACATTAATCTTTCACAAATGCTCATCGAAAGTCACATATTCAAAGGGCAATACGGAGGTAAGGATATCTGACTATTGCTTAAACAATTAGTGAAAAAAAAAATACACTTACAACTTGCAGCAATGCATGGCAACGCTACTAGCAGAGCAACACTTATTCCCACCTATGCGAGGGGCTCCCACAAAACGACTGACAGCTGCTGCCACTTGGTATCTATAAAGGGAACTCTAATCTGTCAAATGGCACGTCAAAGGTGATTTTGGTACCGCTTTGCTAATCTTAATTAATTGAAATCCACTGTGAAGACTAACGGGACCATATGGTCACGCTGGTCTTTAATGGTTTAACTCGCAGTAGCAAGAAGGCCTTTATTTCTTTCTGAATCTTTTTCGAAACAGGTTCTTTCTCGTGAATCAGTTTCGTCCTCCCGAGTACTTTACGTGCCGTCGTTGCCATTCGTTGCTCTTTTCATCCGTTTACTCACGTCGATAAATCTTGTGGGCATGAATATTGCTATTGGTCGTTTAATAGCGTGTAGGCACCAAATAATTATGTCTGTCATTGAACAGTAAGAGGATGAGGAGGAGGAAGGAAGGAGAGAAGGCAGGATATTAACCAGAAATGCGTCTCGTTGGCTACCCTACACTGGGGGATGGGGAGGGGAGTAGGAAAATGATATAGAGAGAGAAGTGGGGGAGGAGGAAAGACGCGATCAGTTCGCGCACGCGTGCAGAGTGCCTCACCAAGTCAAAGGCGTCCACACAGGCCAGACGCCGTCATGAAATACGAAAGTGGCTTCACAGTTTTGTGGGCCGAGAGATGGGGATGGCCTTCAAGTAGGGAGAGGAAAGCAGAAATAAATATGGGTCTCAACAATTTGGTCAAACGGCTAACTGTCACCATAATATAGCGCGACTTCCTGTGTGCAGCGACGTCTTGGTGATGATGAGGGTCTTTCTTTTGTTTGTCACCTTTTAACGTCATTACCTGGCACACCCTGTTAGCGTGGATACCCAGGTAAATAGACCAGTCTGCAAGGTTGGAATTGTGATGAGTAAAAACTAAACTTCAAGCGTGAAGTGCACTTTCCTTATTGTTGACTTAAAGCCAAGATTTTATTGACAGCGGGGCTGGTGTAGAAAAATAAGATAGAGAGATAAGTCGAAAGGAGCAGGAGAGGCGCGGTACACTGGGGCAAGGGAAAGGGGAGTAGAAAAATGAGATAGAGAGAGAAGTGGGGGGAGGAGCAAAGGGGCTGTCAGTTCGCGCACGTCAAGTGCACTTTCCTTGTTGTTAAAGAAAACCAAATATTTTATTGACGCTGGGGTTGGTGTTTAAAGCATTAGCACTGTCGCATTGTGTGTGGTTCTTTAGCAATTCTTTTTTGCACTGAGCGAAAGAGAAAGAGAGAAAGATTTATTGCCTTAGACTATTTACGCGCAATGGTCGGAGCCCCTTTTGTCCAAGGCCCCGCTGGCCTCGGCCGCCCGCTTGACCTGTCTTATGAAGGACTGTTGTCCGGCCAGATCTGAGCTCTTTAGCTGTGCCCCCCATTGCTCCATTGTGTGGTGTGTTTTATAAACGGATGTGATTCACAATCCTATGTAATGTGTTGAATTGTTGGTATGCCGCCGCATCACGGGCAGTCAGGCCTGTAGCGAGTGGGGAACATGTCATTTTGTAATTTAAGGTGGAGGAATACCCCGGTCTGAATTTTCCGCCAGCTGGCGGCTTCCTCTCCACTGAGTTGTGGGTGAGCGGGAGGGTATTTTTTTCTGGTTGCACGCTGATGAGCGAGAATCTCCCGGGCATTTGTTGGATTGGGGTCATTACAGTGGCTACCTGGGACCGTCCCGGTCGAGTCGGCCCGGTTAATAATACCTCGGGCTAGCGATTCGGCCAGTTCGTTCCCCTCAAGGCCTGTGTGACCTGGGCACCATACGATCCGGTGATGATGGGCGAATTTCGTCGGTATTATTGAGTGACATGTTTTGGTCACGTGGCCGCTGAGAAGCAGGCGATATGCTTCTTGTGAGTCTGCTATTATGGTGACGCTCTTTTGCGTGCGTTCCGCGTGAGCGAGGCTCATTGCAACGGCGAAAGTTTCAGCAGCTGCCGGAGTACCTGCCCTGACGGATGCCGTAAATTGTTGCTGTGCTTTCGTGAAGGCGATTGCGACGACTGCGTACCTCCGGACGTTCTTTTGGGCATCACTGGCGTTCGAGGGTACGTTCGAATACGCGGCTGCGTCCGTGTATATTGTGTTGTACATGGGATTATTTTCATACATTCTTCTAATATGTTGTGCGCGTGTCTTTCGCCTTGCTTTATTGTATTCCGGATCCATGTTTCTGGGTATGGGGGCCACTGTTATTCGAGCTCGTGTTGAGGTCGGTAGGGGTAATACGTGTTCGCTGATAAATTGTGGGTATGGGGAAATACGTGAAGATTCAGACAAAGCGGCGTCATCCATTTAGTATCAAGCATGTGAAGTCAAGAAACAATGAAGCAAGGAAAGCATAGGGGATATAACCTGTTGGTTTAGGAAGTATAGGACTAAATCTGCGACTATTTTCGAATTTTCAAAAACCTGTTTAACTAAGCTGCGCTCAAAGTATTTATATAGGGGTGCTGTACATGAATCTACAATAAATATACATATATTTATTTGCGGTAATCGCAAAGTTAGGGGCGCTTTATTAACGACTACGCGGCCACCATGATTTTTCACTCGTATTCAGTACCCTCCCCACGAGCACTTCCTCCTCTTTTCCCCTAATTACATTCAGTGCAACAAAAGCTACCGGTCGTGTTCGTTAATAAGCAGCCACATGAAAAGAAGAAGTGCTCCTCCATTTTGTACCTCTGATCGTCCTCCGCGCAAAGGGTCTTGAATGGAGGCTTCATGAAAGGACGAGCGAGCAACAATGAGCACAATGAGCGAGCTCCTTGCATTCTCACTATAGGTCGGACAAATAATGAGACAAGACTCTGAGGCTCACTCATACCAGAACTGTAAAGGCCTATCTGTCTGAGTCTAAGTGAGCTCCAGTCAATCCTAGAGATCTGAGTCTGAGTTATACTGAGCCTGACTAAGTAGATTTTTGGTTAGCCTGAGTCCGAGTGGGCATGCTTGAGTAAATTTTTCGTGAGCCTGAGTACAAGTGAGTCCGGCTGTTAAAACCTGGGGGAACCTTAGCAAGTCATCCCGATTGAGTAGTCGATCTTGAAATTGAAATTGAGTTTATTTCCATGCTGAATGGGGAAAATCCGAACTAAAAAGTGAAAGTAATTCACATGAAGGAGGTTCGGACCCCCTTTACAAGGCATACAGTAGAATAAGCCAGGGATACTCCTAACATTTCACACATAATGTGATCGCAAGGAGCGTAAAAAGCTAAACAGCATACATTTAAATATTAAAATTTCAGGTACGTAGTACTGTTTGACATATTCTCTGTAGGAAAAAGAATAAATAAGATACAGAGAATTGCAGGGTTATATGCATCAAATCAAATACCCATAATGAGATGCATATTAGTTTTCAGACAAGCACATCCATAGAACAGATGGTATCATGAATGCGTCACAAACATCGAGAGCAGTGTGTTTTTGCTGACAGTTGTGACATCGACCTCTCGTTCATGAAAAAATTTTTGAAGTACGGGTATGCTGTGTTGAAGCATTTGTTCTCCATATTTCGTTCGACAAAACGGGACTTTCCAATATTTTTTGATGCCTGTTTTCTATATAGGTGACCTAATCTTCAAGTGCGATAACGACATTATAATGTCTTAAGTAAGTAAAGTAATTGAAAAATTATTTTTGATGAGATTAAGCAAGTATTTGGAAAAATTCCATATAATTAAATCCTGCCAGTTTGGTTTTCGGTCTGGAAGCTCCACCAACTTAGCTCTACTTTGCTTAACTGATTTTATTAAGAATAGTCTTGACAATAATGAATTCGTTGGTTCAGTTTTCTTAGACCTTACTAAAGCATTTGACACTATTAATCACATGATTTTATTTCGTAAATTGGAAGCATATGGAATAACTGGCCCTGCCCTGGCCTTCTTAAAAAGTTATTTGTCTGATAGGGAATTTATTGGTTATGCGTGTGAAACCTTTTCCAGTTCTAAAAAACTTAACCAAGGGGTACCACAAGGCTCAATACTGGGGCCTTTGCTTTTTTCTCTTTACATTAATTATATGCCAGACGTCACTGACTTAAGTCATTACGTTCTATATGCTGACGACACAACTATATCTATAGCTGATAAGTGTATCTCTTCTCTAGTAATCAAAATAAATAAAACCCTTGACCACCTAATGAATTAGTGTAATGACAAGGATCCAGTCATTAATCCATCTAAAACGAAGTTTTTAGTATTCCATTCGCACCAAAAATCTATAATTATTCCTCCTTCGTTAACCTTAGGCAATCATTCTATCCCCGTTAGCGACTCTGTCATTTCTAGGGGTTATCCTAGACAGCCATCTGAAGTTTTACCTGCACATCAATCACGTCAAGCTGAAATGCGTTTTTGGTATCCGTGCACTTATCAAGGCACGACACTATTTTTCTCCTTCTGCTTTGCTTTCACTCTACTTTGCGTTCATTCATTCACACATTAACTACGGATTAATCGTTTGGGATAATACATATCTATGTCATTTGTCTTCAGTTCAGCATATACAAAATCGAGCAATCCGTATCATCACCCACAGTTCACCGCGCTCTAATGCTATGGGCCTGCTTGAGCAGCACAGAATTCTATGTATAAAAAGATTATTCAACTACAATTCAGCAATAATGTTTTATAAATTGCTTGATTCCCAGCTGACCTTTCAATATATTCAAAGCAGCTCCCTTAGAAATACAAACCCTACTAGGTTCGCTTCTAATGATAATTTTCTGTTACCATCAGTTCGTACTAACTATGGTAAAAAAAACATCTACATTCGCTACTATTACACTTTGGAATCGTTTGCCTGCTTCGCTTAAAATACTACCTACATTTCAGCGTTTCAAAGCATCGCTAAAAGATTTGTTGCTAACCTCTGATAATTTTTCCTAACAAATATTTGTATTTTCAGTCGCCTAACTAATAAGTATCACCCATTCTTTTTTTTTTTTTTTTTTTTTTTGCAGTGTTCACATTGCGCCACATTTTTTTTCCCTCTTTGTTCGTTCTTTTTTTTTTTTGCTCTTTGCCTTTAACGATTGTATAAATTTTGCCACTCCCGTTGTTATATCTGTTACACTATATCGATTAGAGCATAGTTTGGTTGGTTTTTGTTCTTTTTTCTTTTCGTTATGATTTGCTTTTCTTGCAACTAATATATTATTATGCTATCCACTGTTATGCTGCCAACTATGTTACAATTCTGTTGTAGTTACTAACCGAGGGTCCCGTTTTCAGTATCATTACTTTGGGACCCTCGTCTCGATATTACATTTATGTACCTATGTTTTTTCATATGAATAAACTTCAACTTCAACTTCCCTAGTATTCATTCTGTGTTTACATCGTATGTCCATATTATATGAATAAAGCTTAGGAACAGGTACTACATTACACCGCCTGAAAGACTGCTCTGTATGTGCATTTAAGGGCACTCCAGCTATGTGTCTAAGGGCTTTTTTCTGAAGTGCACCCCATTGTTGTAAATTGGATGACGTTGTTTTGCCCCATACAAGAAAGCACTATTTAAGTTGGTCGAAAATAACGCGTTGTAAATCAGTTATTTAATATGGAGTGGCAAAAAAAAAAACGTAATCTAGCCGAAATGCCGACAGACCTCGAAAGTTTGGTAATAATGTGTTTAATATGCGTGTCCCAGGACATATGCTTATGGAAGTATACACCGAGGGTTTTGAAGCAGTCAACAACCTCTAAAGGCATTTGGTCAAGCATAAGATTTTTTATGAGAACTACTGGCGACTGTTTAGGAGTAAAAAGAATTTATTTGGTTTTGCTTGTATTGATTTTTAAGGAATTTATATTACTCCATGTCAGCAGATCTTGGAGGGAATCATTGATGTTTAATTGAATTTTTTACTGTTGGACCCTCACTATAGAAGAGTCATGTCATCCACGTAGATTATATAAGTCGGTGTTTGCTAATGTTAGTGACACCATTAACATATAAATTAAACAGGAGTGGTCCAAGGATGTTTCCTTGTGGAACAGTAGCATTTATCCATTTCAAAGGGGACAGCTTGTCGTCGATATAAAAGCACTTTTTCCGGTATTTAAAATATGGTGTTAAAAGTTTTAAAGGTATTCGTCTTATCCCACAAAGTTCAAGTTTTACTAATGATGTGTCATGGTTAAAGCTGTCAAATGCTTTTGAAAGATCTACACATATCATCAAATGCTTTTAGAATGATTTGAAAGTGAGTCGGGTTAACCCGACAGAGTGAAATGTCGATGTGTCTCAGTCTGAGTGAATAAGGCTAATATTTTGGTGAGCCTGAGTCCGAGAGAGCCCTAAGTACTAAATATATTTTTGTGAGTGGGTGATAGTAAGTTTCCTTTACTTTGCCGGCGTATGCTTACCATCACACACAGCTGGCTTGCGAAACCTTGGCACTTTCATTCCACGTAGATAAAACAAATGATAGGGTCTTCGCCCGCAAAGACCAAGGAAGCTAAAAGCTACCATGCGCATCAGCCTGCTGGTGTCAGACATCAGCAGAGGAGACCAGGAATGCGTATAAGAAAAGCAGGGTGTTTATATTGTTTTTTAATATGTGCCGTCCCCGTGGCACGTAGTACTTCAATGTTCACCAAAAAGGATCGACATGACATACTGTAGATAATAGGCGTGTTTGTTAAAAACGTATTGATGAATAAAGATGAAACAGGATGAAATGAGAGATTCCAGCGGCTGAAAGGTGAACCCACAACTTCTGCATGAAATGCGCGATACTCTATACCAATTGAGCTATGGCGACTGTTGCCTGTATAGTCAGTTAGTTCTCTAGGTATTTGTGCTAATGCACTAATCATAGCCCGGAGGTTTACTACTGGTGCTCACAAGCATAGTAGGGGCGGCCACCAATGTTGTGATGGCTACCCCGCGTACATAAAGGACTGATTACATGATTACTATTGTAGAAATATATTGTTCAGAACAGGTCGTACTGGTCTCAGATTACACTGAGCGTAGCAATGCAAATGCACGAAATCGTAAGATTCAGCTTGGTTGTCGAGTTTCAATAAAGTTCTATTTGTCTAGTAATATTTAGTAGGACCAGCACCCTTTCTATATCGCACACCGTCCCTTGAGCTTACGAGTTTTTGGCTCAAGCACATTGTTTACTTTGCTTGATACACATAGATTTGCATCATAGTCAAAATGAACAAAAAAAACATGCAAGAATTTTCATGAACATGTGATAAAATGGCGCCTTCGACACGGAGACGTTCCTTGTGCCATTCAATACAACTGTATTGAACGCTGGTTATTTGTAACTTGGTACTTTGGCAATCATACTGTCATTCTACCAGCAAACTATCGTTCTATTGCACAAAATTGCACTATTGTTCATGGCAAAACATGCTTGCTAAAGACACTTATTCTTTAGACTAAAGGAATGTGAAACACTGGCTACATTACAACATCAAAGCAGATGGGCTACTTCTGCGAACGTGTAAATAAATTTCGCACTGTTACGCTCAATGGACAACGTTTAGCTTGTGGGTTACACCGCTACGAAATTCCTGCCATGCTTGCAATAGCGTGAAAAACGTTCAAGACGGCGAAATCACCTCTGCGCTAACACTGCTCCCGCACTGCGCGTTTAGCAACGCTCTTGTCAAATAGGCAAACACGCGCATTATCTTATGTAATCACTGACACAACCAGGCCTTATAACTGTAAACTTGACTCAGTAAATTATGCCATCGGCCTGGACAAAACAAAAAAATCATTAGGACTCTTTCTACGCCTGGAAATAACTGGTGCGATGTCACGTCACTGAACAGGCCGCCACTGAACATGACGCAGCTCATGAACCGAATTCATAACCTTCAGCACCGTAGTAATGGTTCATCGGAACAATATCACATCAGGTATGTTTTTTAACGTTAATTGTTCAAGTCCAGGTTACTGGTAATAGCCAGCGCAAGGTCTGAGCATGAGGAGCGAAAGCGGTCATACTTGCTGACTCTGGCATGACCCCCACAACCTGCTCCTTAATCACAAAAAAAATTATTAGCTCTAACGATCCGAATCCAACAGCGCGGAGGGCTCATTTCTATCCGGTGGTTATTTTTATAGTTATTTATTTACATGAGTATTTGAAATAGCACGCTAGTGGGTAACGCAGTCTGTATAGGCGGCAACAGAAACGACCTTGTGCTGGGACGCACACACCACACGGCAATGCTAACGCCCCCTGCTTAGCTGTTTGCATCAGATCCTTGTCGACATGGCAGGTTCTATGCTCAGTGCCTTTACGCAGTACACTGAGACGCGTTACAACTTACAGCAACGTACGAAATCACTTTGGATTAGCTGTCACGTGTGGTACTCTACCCACCGCACGAGCTGTATGCTCTCTCCGCTTTGGGTTTAGTGCCATGCACAGCCCTTTCTTTCAAGTTTAGAGCTCAACACTTTTATGCACGTGGTGCGAGTGATGATTAATTATGTAAATGAAGTGTTAACTTGGCCATAGATAAAGAGACAGCTGCGCAGAAAAAACCTACGTACAGAACAAAGTGATATTCACACGCCCGTCAAATAAATAGAATGTCTCCACGGAGGCTTATTTTTATAGCAATATATGTAAAAAGACGGTTAGCCATTATAAACCAGAACTTAAGTGAGTCTCAACTATTATCAGCTTACAAAATTACAGCCTTAAACGAAGAATCAAGGTACGCTATCTTCTTTGCAAAGTTTAGCGAAATATCAGGAAGTAAATGGTAAAAATCAGGATTAATCTTGGTGTAGGCAGGCCCTGCAGTTAATATCATCGAGGTCGCCAGAGTATGGATTAAGACCGCTCTGTAAGTGACATATAAACAGCAACAATAAAGTAAGAACGAAAAAAATAAAATAAAACAGAAGCTGCCGCTACATTTATGAAGAGCACTTTTGTCGTGGGTGTAGGCTAAGGTAGAACAGCAAGTGCAAAAAAATTACTGTCTCAAGAATAACTGGGACCATTTCCTCCATGAAAAGACACTGAAGATGAGGCACCGTCTATTATTCTTTAATTAGAACTTTCGGGGCGTGCATTCTGGCTTATCGCTGCCTAGAAACCGGCTTAAATGCGGTTGATGGCAAAGGCTCCTTGATGAACACGCAGGCAGGAAGCTTTTGTCGAGTACTGAAACCAGGTCCGGCGGTACATGCCCCCCGCGTGAGGTGAACGAGTAGTAATATTACACTTGTATAGGATATATATATATATATATATATATATATATATATATATATATTGTTACGGCTGAGCTAGGTTTATTTACAAAATGATCGAGGGGGCTTAGAGACGAGATCGCAGGCAGTCGGGCGTTTCCACCCCGCGCACAGTTCTTTCATCTCCTCTTCTTCGGCTCCGCTGCGCAGCGTAACAACTTGCTCCGGCGCAGGCGAAGCTCGTCGAGCGAATTAGGCATCCACATAATTGGTAGTTCTTGATTCGGGAACCTTACGACGGTAGGGCTTCAGGCGGGCCACATGAACCACTTGAGCCTGCCGCGACCGGCGATTATTGGTGGTCAGTTTCGTGATGACGTAGTTGACGTCACTTAATCGGCTGAGTATCACGAATGAACCACTGTACGTTGAGACGAACTTGCCATACAAGCCTTTCTTCCGTAGAGATGTCCACAGTAACATATGATCGCCAGGAGCGAAAGTGACTATATGCTGGGCGTCATAGCGTGCCTTGGTTGAAACTTGCGAAGACAGTGTTCTTAAGCGAGCCGACGCGCTTCTTCGGCACGACACAATGCCTGCGGAATGGATGTGCATTCGCTAGGTGCCAATGGCTAAATTGTGTCCAAGAACGTTTGGGGACTGCGAGCGTACAACAGATAGAAAGGCGCATACTCGGTTACTTCGTGCTTGGCTGTACTGTATGCGCACGCGGCAAAGGGCAGCACTGCATCCCAATTCCTGTGATCAGCCGGGACGTACAATGACAACATGTTCGTAAGCGTAGGACTCGTGCATTCGGCGAGGCCATTTGCTTGCGGGTGGTACGGCGTTGAATGGCGATAAGTAGAACCGCAAAGGCGTAGCAGTTCTTCAACAACCTCGGTGGTGGATTGCCGTCCGCGGTAACTTATACCGACATGTGGAGCGCCGTGACACAGGATGACAGAATGAAGCTTAAAGCACGACACACCAGCGGCGGTAGCCGATGTAAGCGCCGCAGTTTCAGTATTGCGCGCCAAGTAGTCAACGCATACAATAATCCAACGACGGCCGCTAGAGCTCGTCGGAGGGGGCCAAGCAAATCGATACCAACTTTTTCAAATGGTAAGGCAAGTGGTTTCACTTGTTGCAAAAAGCCTGCAGGAGGCGTCCCCGGCTTCTTATGACATTGACAACCAGGGCAACTTGCAATGTGCTGCCTTGTGCTGTTCCATAGATTCGGCCAATAAAAGCGCTGCCGTCATCGATGAAGTGTGCCAGCAAAGCGAAGGTGACGCGATGTGATGTCATCATGCATGGGGCGAAGAATAGCAGTACGCAGGCGATCGGGAACGACTAGGAGCAAGGAAGCGCCTTCGGCGGTGTAATCCTTTTTGTAAGGCAGGCCGTTACGCAGCGTGAAGGGGGTTGTCTGACCTGACGTGCGGGCAGCCTCCAATAGGCGTATCAGTGTAGGATCACGAAGTTTTTCACGTTTAGAGGTGCTGAGGTCAGGAAACTCGGTAATTTTGG